>NW_011888858.1:688903-698256 GCF_000151845.1 Pteropus vampyrus
GTGCAATGAATTAATAAAGGTATTAGTTAAAAAATCCTATTCTATGAAAGCTTGCTTTCATATACCCATTCATTTAATCAAGAAATATATTACACATCAACTCTATGTAACATAATACTAGCTGAAATTATATAGACTTAGCAGAAAAGATTATAAAAACTAAGTCAATTAAGAAATAATCTGCTAATTCTCCTCTTGTTAATATTAAATATGTTTGAAGAAAGATAAGTTCATTGGGTGGTTTAGAGAAGGCATTGGGACTACAGACCATAAGGCCTGCAGACATTTTTATAAAAGGAAGGAGACTATATAATAAGTACTTTTGCAACATGAACAGTGATTTTGAAAAACTTTTAGGTGTCTCTGAGTCATTGCTAACCAAATATAGAATTGCTTTCTGCTGCTTTATAAAAAAAATACTTTTAATGTCTAGTTAACAAAACAGAAAGTTAATATTAGCAAATAAAAATATCAAATGTTGAGATATAATAATTTAAGAAAAAGAACAAGGGTTTTTAGTTTAGGAGACTTTATTCCATTCTTGGTTTTGGCATTGTTAAAGAAAAAAAATTATTCTGACATTTCTTAAAACAATAAAGGAAGACTTTATTTCAAACTATCATGATAGGTGTAAAGACTATGGCACTAGAGAGATTGAGCTCAATTCCAAAAACAACAAGGAAAAGAGTACATAGCCAAGGAGCAGGTAGGGGCAAGGAGTGGAGAGATGGTGGATAGAAAATCACGAAGAGTAAACATCAGGTAGGGGAAATTCTTGTTAATAGGATTCTTGCTGAAGGTAGGCCAAGATACATCAAAGGCGGGTGATAAGAAGTTGTCTCAGATATCAAGGGTGGGGAATTCTCTGTAAAATGGCTTCGCAGAATTCTTGCAGAAACTGAAGAATGCAAGTCCAGCAGGACATGAACCACTGTCATAGTTGAGAAGATGGTTCAGTGGAGCCTGAATAATTTGGTCAAAGAGAGTCTTTGTCATCAGTTATCATTGGTGTGACCTAGTTATTTGCCAAAACTTTTTAAGCTTCAAATTCCACAGCAGCAAAATGGGGTAATATCAATCTCATGAAGTTGTTATAAGGCAAAAGTATCTTTGGTACTTGTGTTGGCATGCTGGTCTGGGTAAGTATACAGTTCTCACACACCTGGACTCTTCAGGCTGGATTTGAATCAAAAGAAGTGAATTCTTCTGAGCACAGACAGGCCTTTTCTTCCATAGGAATGTCAATGAGATATTTTCAATCCCGTTAGCTTTAGCATTTACAGTTGTTAATATTTTCACAGATAGATACCCAACACAATATTTTAAACTCCAAAATATTTAGCATAGCTTCCAGTTGCCCAAAGGTAAAAGCAACACTTAAATTTTTACTGAATAAGAAAAGATAAGATTAGATTAGCAAAATAATTCTTTTCTATCTCCTTCAGGCATTATATGTCATCACATTATCATGAGTTTATAAAAGATTTGAAATACTAAATGATGATTAAAGTTCAATATTATAGGGAACAAGACCAATGTTATGTTCCCTATACATGACCAATGTCATCTTAATAAAGTAGGATTAAGAAAGAAATGTAAGTGCAATCTTTCTGTGTCATCTCCTAGTTGCTGTTCATGGGACTCTCATTAGAGAGGAATTAGTGTGAAAGAATATGAAATGTGTGTATACGTGTATGTTTTCATCCATCTGTCATGTGTTATATTTTAAAATGTCATTTGTTCTCAGTACAGAGGTTGTACTAGACATTTTGAAGCTGACTGCAGAGTGTGAAATGAGGACAAGTAGATCTCAAGAGATTCTACTTTTAAGAGCAAAATGCTATATTACTTTCTCTGTAGAGATTTTATTCAATGTTGCTTTATTCCTACATAGTAATAAATAAAAATTAAATTTTATTTAAATGTGCATATCTGACATTTAAAAAAAATTATGACATTTTGCAAATGTGACAGAATTTATCCACAAGAAAAAGGTTTGGAATACTGTTTCCCTTAACTATAAATGTCTAACTTTTTCTCACCTAGACCACTTTTTGCCATAAGAACAATTGTTAGTCAAATGATGGTTTTATGAGTTATTTTTATCTATATGTTATTTTTATCTAAATGTGGAGAAATCTATAATGCAAAATTTCAACAAAGATTTAGTCAACATTCTCTGTCAGATTGGGAGAGAAGAAAATTCTAATAAATGAAGGAATCTTGAAGATCCCTTCCAGATCCAATTTTTCATGTCTAGCAAAAATGCTACCCTCTTCCAAATTTCTACAGTACTACTCACATTTTAAATATGTTGTTTTTCAAATATTGATTATCTTATGCCAGAAATATTTATGAGATAACGATGAGAACAATTACTATTTATTGAATACTTCCCATTTTCTAGTCACAATATTCAGTGTGTCACTAAGGCATTCATTTGCCTCGAAACTATCTATATAATAGGCGATATTATTTGTATCTCAGAAATGAAAATTTCAGCTTACTGCAGATAAGAAACTAACCCAAGGGTACAGCAGCCAAGTGGCAAAGCCAAGATTTTAATTCATGTCTGAGTCTCTCTTAAGCTCTCTCTTCTCATTGTTTAAAACAGCCTTTGTGGCTGTAACTCTAAAAAATATCCAGTTTCTGCTGAGCAAATTATTAACTGTCTGAGAAAACAACTTATTGCTTTACCCTTGAAAAGTTGTTTTTTTTTTTTTTTTTTTGGTTCTTCCAGAGGGGTTTATTATTAAGTGAAGCAAGTAAATGGCTTCAGGCAGAAAATAAAAGAAACCAACATCTTGTTCCTGAGATCAAAATAAAAGTCCACACTCTCCCTTTATCAAAATGTGTTTTAGTCCAGATTTCCAGCTCAAGAATAGTAAATGTCTTGGATAAAATTCTAACCTGAGGTGGTCATTGCAACCTACATAGGACGTTGGGTCTTGCCTATCTATGCCTTGAAAGGGATTTGAAATTTCTCATGAATGGTTAGATTACCTGCGATGATGCCCAGTTAGAAGATAATCGATGATTTCAAACAAACAAACAAACAAACAACAACAACTGCAGAACAGAGAAAGAAATGCCTCCAAAAATAAAAATAAAAAGATTCACACCACCTGGATATGACAGATAATTCCACACATATTCCATAAGAGGCCAAGGCTCAAGTGTGTGTTCCATGAGGGACTGTTGTTTGTTTTAGTCACTATTGTATCTCTAGCATTCCAGTAGCTTCCCAGTAAACATTTGTATAAGAAATGGTTTATTAGTCATTTGCAGCAGCTTTGGGATGGAAGTTTGGGAGAGCGAGAGGGCAATATATTTTTTCTTGATTGTCTGGTAGCAGGATTTTATTCTAAAAATTTATTTTAATAGTCTGAGAATCGAGGAAAAGACCTTTACAATGTATGTAAATCAGTCCACTAGCAATACCATCGGCATTTAGGATCCCTGGGCTGCCTGTTGGAGGCACTCTAAAATGGACCTGAGAATTAGCGGCATACGAGACCAGAAGTGCCGGGATCATATTTTATTCAGCATTATATTTCCAGCACTTTTTACTTTAATTAGGCACAGATTTGAAATACAAAATTTCAGTTCAGAAAAACATGAGGAGGGTCAGTGAAGTGGAGGAAGGACTGAGCTTAGCCTCAAGCCTAAGCAAAAAAATAGTTCCTGTCCCAGTTCCTGGGACAACATGATGTAAACTCCCCCCAGAAAAAGAAGCAAGCCTGAAAGAGCAAGGTTACCTTGTGAGACAAAAGAACATGAATTAGTTTGGTTATCCAACGGCAACTAAAAATGAAGACAGGTCTTTCCGCCTGAGAAAGAATAATTTTTACTAATAACTGTTATAGAATGACTATTATGTTCTAGGTCCTCTATATTCATTATTTTTAATCTACCAGCAACCTTCCGAGGACACATTTTCCTTTTTCATAAGAGGAAACTAAAACTCAGTAGGCTAAATAACTTGCCCACAGCCGCACAAAGATAAGATTAAAAATCTATGCTTATCTAGTTTTGATATCTTTGTGCTTTATGTTATATTGATGCTTGTGAAATATATAACTTAGTGGAAGTAGTCCTGGTTTATTGACGGTCTCAATACTGAAAGTCATCCGCCCATTGCTGAAAGGGATCTTACACAGTGATGACTACTTAGATTTTTTTTTGCATTGTCTTTCATTCAATAAATAGTTTTTGAGGCATTCTATAACTATGATAGACATATTTCCTTAAATAAGTTGTTTTTGATGTTGAGAGGGAAAAGGAGACTTTGAAGGCTTTCCGGCATCACAAGCAGACACTTGTGAAGGCTAGTGGAATTGGAACTTGATTGGAGAATTAAAAAAAGAATTTAAAGCTTCATTAATTTAAATTGAGTACTTGATTTTTTCCCCTTAGGTATGAGTTAGCCTATGGCAATAAAAGTTTACATTAAATATAGTCATCAACTCTCTTTTCTTGATTCCCTTTTTCTGACTCTACGAATTCTATTGCATAAATCTCATCACTAAAGGAAATATGAAAAACAGTCATGCTTTGAAAATGCTATTCAAGTATCCAATAAAGCACGCAATAAAGACCAGTTGTAGATGCCATGGTTTAAAACACTACCAATGATGCATAACTCAGACATGAGGGATGACATAAAGGGAAAACAAGGACAATATGTTTTAAAATCTATTTCAACTAATCTACTTGATTAGTCCCTGTAGTAAGAGTTAAAATAACTCAGGATTTTATCCTACTCTTTTCTGGATGACTAAAAGTTCATCTTAGGGTTTTACTTTTGTTCCCAATTTAGCTGCCTTCTTTTTCCCCAAGGATATCTAAGCAATGTACAGGCGTGGAAGAAAATAAACATATATCCTCATATAGCCATGTGACTTAAGAAAAGCAATTATTTAACAAAAAATTACTTGTTGCTTCATTCTTCTGCCAAAAAATAGCTCACTAATTTATAACAATAATAATGTATAGGAGAAATAGAAATTAATTCTTTATTGCTGCTTGACTTCCTATCTGAGACAAAATTCAAATGTAAGCTATCTTAAACTATTGATATAATTACATAGTAACCCTTTGCAGTTGAGACTTATGTTTTAAGTATGTCTATGGGGTAGTAGTATATAGCTCATTATTTCCAGTGTTAACCTAGACCACAAATAATTTTAATCATTAAGAAGGAAAGTGAAAGAATCTATTATCCACAAATCACTGGGAATTTTCAGAATATACCGGGAATAACACTGGCATAAATTACGTCTTCTCATTGTACTTTCTAACTAGAAAAGATATTTAAAAGAGAATCTCATTCAAAATTTTACCATAAAGATTGGTCTTGGGAATAAGCAATTCAACTTTTAGTTGTCTCATTGGCTGTCAAACAGTCCATTGGGGCTTTCTGTGACATACATGTTACAACCACACCAAACTGTTCTATGAAATAAACAAAAAATAAACATCTCATACACAAGATGTATAAAGGTTAGTAGTATGCTCATAACATTTTTTAATACAGAATGATACATATCAAAAATATATTCAGTTCATTAAATAGAAAACCAGTAAATGACAAAGTTGGTTGAAACAGCATTCTGAGAAACTAGGTATTTAGGGGAAAATGGAAAACTAGATTAGATACAAAACTGATTCTTTTTGCACAGAATTAAAAATATAACATTTGGAATTATTTTTTATAGACAGAAATGACTTAAAACTCTACTGGACAAAATCTAGGCTTTTAATCAATAGTGAACTATGTAACCAAAGGTATACTTCTGGCTTAGAATTGGGGTTGCATGCTCATAATCCTCAATTAGTCAGAATTTTCTTTTTATAGCAAGGCTTAAAATTTTTTTCTTGAGAACATAAGAGAAGATGGATCTCCCAAGTGAATTTTCAGTCTTAAGAAACTTGCTTCCAGCTTTATAAAAGAGAGGAATGAAATATCATTATGGTGAAAAAATTGAACAAAACTTAAATGAAGCTGTTGTGCCCCTCAGTCTCAGTTATTTTCCTTATGTGCTGACATTTTTAAAAAACTAAAGGCCAAATAAACCAATATGTACCAGGGACTTGTCATAAAAAATCAGATTCTTTAACAACTGTATGTAAATTTTTTGTACATTAGAGAAAACTACAGGATTAACCCAAATGATCCAGAAGTCTTATAGAAAAATGTTATGTGTTCATGAGTTTGTACAGTATGTTGAGTATTGAATTATGACCCAGCATGTGATTTTCAAATGAGGGGACATCTTATTAGATGTCCTCAACAAAAAAATATGTCCAAAGTGAGAAAGTGCTTAAATATCTGTTATTGAAAATAACCAAAGAAATTTGAATATAAAATATGAAAAAAGTGTATCATTTAAATAACTAATTATATTATGAAGATAAGTGGAAATTTCGGTTAAAAAATAATTAGAAATAATGAATATTTAGGAGTATAAGTACAGTTCAGAGAAGAGGTAATATTTTACTCATGTTCTTTACTTGGTGATATGTTGTTAAATACTTATCTTTCTTTTGATAAAGTATACTTGTTCCGGGGTTACAGGAAGGCACATAAATTCACTTTATCTTTCAGTTCCAAGGTCACTTTTCATTTACTTTAACCTGATGACCAAATGACATTTTGCTAATTATCTGTTTATATTTTATTTGTAAATTTTTTAAAAAAAATATGTATTCATATGTGTGTGTTTTTATTCCAACACTTTTGGAAAATTACAGTGGAAAATTTGAAATTCTGACAACAAAAATTATACAGATCTGGATGTATTATTAAAGCTACTAACACTAAAACTATTAATATCAAAATATTTCTATAAAATATGTACCTATCTTCAACAATAAGCTACAGTCATGGTTATGAGTGCTGTTGTACTTGACACAAAATTTGCTAGTTTCTAGATTTTATTTTATTTTTATTTTTTGTTTATTTTAAATGTTTTCCCTCAATGAAGTTTTCTTTTTATATCATCTACATATACTCTTCCCCTTTGGAAACCTAGAGATAATAAGAAACATATACATTTTAACTGATTTGGTCAGTGGATACATTAGACACACATAAATTACCACATTCAATGAAGAACTCCTCAAAGCAGGAACAGAGTCAAGGCTTGGATACAATCTTTTTGTATATCTGAAGTTTTCCTTTGCATGATTAAACTCTTTGGTAAGGTGTGGAATTATACTCAGAGACCCTCAAAAATAAATCCAAAGGCATTATATGTGATTATTTAGACTTTATCATAGAAAGTTGAAAAGTGATATATAATAGTATTCAAATATAAAAAAAATGTATTATATAAATCAGATCATATAAATAGTTATTTTTTTTAAACAAAAAAATGTAATTTTTCTATAAGGCCATGAGAATGAATGAAAAATAAGAATGTTTCCTCCTAATAAACAGTAAGGAAAAAGAAAGTTAACTCATTCATTTATCTATTTATCATGTACCTACCAGAGAGAATCTTAACTTGCCAGAACATGAAAACCACATGATGAACTTTCTAAAAATAAAAATCCAAATTTGCTGTTCAATCCTAATCTCAGAGCATACATATTTTGAGAATTCCCCCCTTCCCCACCCCTGTGATCCTACCAGGCAGCTAGGAATGATAATCATCGATGCAGTGCATGTTTGGCACAACACTTCCTTGCAAGGACACAGGATGATAACAAAAAATTTTACCTTCAGTAAATTCATTGTATAGTGGTAGAGATAACAATGTAAAAAATACAGCAGAAAAAGAGTTAGGTATAAGTGAAAATACAGTGGTCACACAGAGGTGAGAATGATTAATTCTGTCTGAATCTGTCAGAAAAAAAATGTTGTTAGAAGGGAATCTAGGAAATAATGAGTAGGAATATTTCTAGGCCATAATAAAATGATAACAAATACCATACGCCAGGCGACATCCTAAGGGCTTGTCACATATTAATTCTACTGATTCTCACAGTAACCCATGAAATAGACACTATTCCTTATTATACAGTGAAGAGACTGAGGCATTGACCTTACAACTCAAAAGTTGCTGGGAAGAGTTTGGAATTCTGATTATCCAACTGCAATATACTATATAGCTCCTGCATCACACTATTCTTTCAAAGGTGAGTAAGAGAAATACAAATAAAGTAACACAATGTACAGAAGATTGTTTAGGGTGCTATAAGAATAGACATATCCCTTTCTTAATCTTAAGGGCATAGTGAAAAATTCTTTGTTTGCAATAACTCATGTCCCCTAGAATTTACTATCTAATTAAAGGTTGAAGAGAATGTACCAAATAATTCATCATTAGCTTCCTCCTTTCAATGTTTAATTAGAATAGTGATAATAGAGTAGACAATCTACACAAACAAAAGTTTGTTAGCTATATAGATTCTGGAATTTTATAGGTCTATTTCTAATACTCTGCATTTTGTATGTTTAGAAAGGGACATTAACCTCAGTAACACAATAGTAGAAATAGAATAAACATTCTACATGCCTTGAAGAGATAAGCATGTTTCGATTACAAATAATTTGAAGCAAATATGGTATTTTCAAGTAAGGACATTATAAAAAGCTAGAAATGTGGGTTTAATATTTGGTTAAGAAATGTTGGTACACATAAAAACATATTTAAAAATGTTTGAAGATTGGACTCCACAGGAAGCTGACTCTGAGAGAATATCTTTAGGAAATAGACTTAGTATGGATACCTCTGGGAGGAGAGGTAAGGAAGCAGAATTAATCAGGGAAGGAGTTGAGCTGTAGTGCCATCCCAGTGAAGGCCTCTGTTGATTCCAACGGGAAGCTTTAGAGCTGGGATCGTCCTTCAGAATTACTTCAAGACGGAGCAAGAAGCAGCCTTTATCCCTGCATTGATCAATCATTGTATCCCGGTTGCCCCGGAAGGCGGTGAGGCCACATCCAGACAGCTCTTTAAATAACACAATCTGCGAAGTGGAAAGACATCTGCAAAATATCTGTAGCAGCATTTCCAATAGCTTAGGAAATGAGTCCTTCCTTCCCAAAGGGAGATGTGGGTGTCTTGCCACAGCACCAAAACTTGCATTTTAAGTAACACAAATAGTGTATAATTTTCTTGTTAAATTACTTATGCAGTTGTTGACTTGACATTACAATATATTTGAATGAAGTTCCTGCTTTCTGTTTCATCAAATAGTTGTTTTATGTAAAGAAAATAGACTAATGTGGAATATTTTAGCAACTTTTCACTGATATGCCAATTTATACAAGAAAATACCATTATGTCATGTACATAACTTAATTTTAGTAATCTTTTTTCAATAAGTTTGACCCTGTTGCTCTCTTA
>NW_011888858.1:699501-701146 GCF_000151845.1 Pteropus vampyrus
TATCCATTGATTTTGATGTGAAAACAGCAGTAAAATATAGGCATTTTAGTAAATGGGGTTTTTCCTCCCACAGATGCTATTTTTAAAATATGGCTATTTCTTATAAAGTTATCTTGTTTCCCACTAGACTATATTCTTCTATGAATATTCCTCTCACCATAAGGTGTAGCAAAAAGTTTTACAAATGCAACTCATTACAAAATCATGTTGCTTTATAGCCAGTTGGGTGTGGGTGTTTGGGGAGGAGCACTACCATTCCATTTTGCTAAACTGAATAATAAATTACCACAAACATTTTTATAAAAATAGCAACTGATCAAGAACACAGAGTCCTAGCCAATAATAATAAAGTCACTAACAATTATACAGATTGCATATGCATTTGATTAAGTGTTATTTCATAATGAATAATCCAATTAAATTTGAAATAAAAAGGAAACATAAGAAATAGAATACATAAAAATTAATAATTATGATATCTAAAATGTTTGAAGTTTATGGCACAGTTTCTACGCATGTTTTTAAACTAATATGTTTCCCACCTGAGATATTATATTTCTGTTGTCACATATAGTTCTATGTCAAATGGCTTCTCCATGAAGATCAATCTTTCTTTCTCTTTAGAAGACTAATAGCAGTTAATATTCTAGCAAAATAAATCGTCAACAAAATCAAACAAGATTTGCCAGTGATGATAATAACAAGGAAAGCTAAATGTTGTTCCCTGCAAGAAGTGCAATAAAATAATAATTTTACCTTGATGACTTATAAAATACTTAAGAAAATCCTCAGCACACTAAAGTTTTGTGGCGTTATTTCCTACCAAGTTGATTAATAAGTACTAGATAATAAGATATCTTTGGTGCTGCTAAGCTATAGGACTGAACAGAATATACTGTTAGCAAGATGACTTCATCTTATCTTTTTTCACTATATTCAGAAATTTATCCTTGTCCACACTCTTCTTTTAATTGCATGGTCTATTATAGTCAACACTCTAAATAAAAAGTGTTTTTACTCAGTTTGTATTGGAAGGCGATACTGTTTACTCAGAAGTCCCTGCATCCAGAAATGCACTGTAAAAAATGTAATTTTCAAGTTTCAGGAATAAGCTTATATTTTATAAACTCTTGATTTTAGAATAGTTTTAGATTTACAAAAAATTCACAAAAAAATAGTATCAAAAAAATCCCTATATATCCCACATCTAATTCCCCTCTTGTCAACATCTTACCTTAGTATGGTTATAATTAATGAACAATACTGATATATTATTAACTAAAGTCCATATATTATTCATATATCCTTAGTTTGTATCTAATACTCTTTTTTGTTTGTTTGTTTCAAGATCCTATGCAGGATATCACATTGCATTTCATCATCATGTCTTCTTAGGATCCTCTTGACTGTTTCAGTTTCTCAAACTTGCTTTTGTTTTTGATTACTTTAACAATTTTAGGGAGTATTGTTCAGGCATTTTGTATAACGCCCCCATATTGGGATTTTTCTGAGATTTTTCTCATAATTAGACTATAGTTATGGGTTTGTGGAAAGAAGACTATAGAGGTGAAATTTTATCCTCATTACATTATATCAAAAGTATATACCATCAATGTGATTTATCACTGTTAATGTAAACTTGATT
>NW_011888858.1:701196-704983 GCF_000151845.1 Pteropus vampyrus
ATACTGATATATTATTAACTAAAGTCCATATATTATTCATATATCCTTAGTTTGTATCTAATACTCTTTTTTGTTTGTTTGTTTCAAGATCCTATGCAGGATATCATATTGCATTTCATCATCATGTCTTCTTAGGATCCTCTTGACTGTTTCAGTTTCTCAAACTTGCTTTTGTTTTTGATTACTTTAACAATTTTAGGGAGTATTGTTCAGGCATTTTGTATAACGCCCCCATATTGGGATTTTTCTGAGATTTTTCTCATAATTAGACTATAGTTATGGGTTTGTGGAAAGAAGACTATAGAGGTGAAATTTTATCCTCATTACATTATATCAAAAGTATATACCATCAATGTGATTTATCACTGTTAATGTAAACTTGATTTCCTAAGCTGAGATAGAATTTGTCAGATTTTGCCACTATAAACTTATTTTTTTTTCCCACTTTTCTCCACTATAGTCTTTAGTAAGTAGTCATTAATGCAGCCCACCTTTAAGCCATAGGAAGTTATATTCCATCTCCTCAAGGGTGAATTACCTACATAAATTATTTGGAATTTTTCTGCCTCCAGTTTTGTTTATTCTTCCCCATTTATTTATTCATTTAATTATTTATTCATATCAATATGGAATAATGGATATTTATTTTTTCTTTAGATTATAATCCAATACTCCTTTTTTCCCCCTCAAATTTGTCCTTATTGGCAATTGGATGCTCTTACAGTTGATTCATTCAAAATTGATCCATGTCTTTTTATGACTCATTAGCTCTTTTCTTTTTAATACTAGATAGTATTCCATTGTATGGATGTATCACAATTCATACATTCTTCTATTGAAGGACATCTCGGTTGCTTCTAATTTGAGGTGATTACAAATAAAGATGTTATTCTCATTTGTATGCCAGTTTTAGTGTAGACATAGTTTCAAATAAATTGGATAAATACCCAACAGTGCAACTGTTGGATTGTCTGGTAAGGGAGGTTAACTTTTTGAAGACTGCCAAACTATCTTTCAAAATGACAGCGCTATTTTGCTTTCCCACCAGCAATGAATGAGAGCTCCTATTGCTCTACCTCTTCACTAGAAATTGGTATCATAATTTTATTGGATTTTAGCCATTTTATTGAAAGATGACACATGAGTAGTAGCTATCATTGAGAAGGATAAAAAGAGTTGCTGAATTTCTATATACTACTCAATCTCATTATTTCTCTACTTTTACATCATGTACATTAGGGACTTGGATTGGGAAAAAGACTTGTGTATTAGCATTATAAACCCTGTTCTTAAAAGTGCCTCAGGTATTATTTATGTAAGAGAAATTGCCACTGCAGTTTTCTTCTGTGCAAGCATCAGTCATTTGCTGTATTCCTGTAGCCCCTTTATCTCCCTCAGACCTCCTTTATTTATCTCCCTAGAATTCTTTATCGCAGTCTCCAAAACCTTTTTCACTTTTTTTCCTGAGAAGTTTAGTTTTCTCTTTGATGTGCCATTGAGCTTCTAAGCCATACTCGAGAGGGCTCATTTCCACAGTCAGAGGTGTCCTATTAAGATTTCTTGCCCAGAGACTTCTCTTTTAGAAATGCTGTGATCAGACTTTTAATCATTTTGTTTCATTTTTTTTTCTACTACATGCAGAATCACATAGATTGCCCTAAGTAGCACCTCCTCACTCACCCAACTTCATGAGTCTTGGCCCATCCTGGAACTTCTGAATCTAGAGTGAAAGTAATTTATTCTTGAGTGAGAGCAGTTGTTCAGAGACTGCAATGGCTCCTTTGGGAAAGAAAAGAGAACTAGCTGATCCAGAGAAGCTGATAATAAAATTTAGAACTAATCGTATTTACAAATAATGACTGCCCATGATGACTGTCAAACATTAGAGCTTCTTCAAGGAGTGTCGATGTGGCTCCAAACTTTTAAGAGAGAAGTGTACTTTAGGAAGCAACAAGAATAAAAAACAGTCAAGAAGCTTTGCCTGATGAACCCCCACAGTATCTTTGGTTCTGCAAATCTGTTGTCACAGTCCTGCCCACTCTTATTTCTCATGAGATTTCTGTGAATGAGCTTTCAGACCATCTTTATAAGGGATTCTTACCGTAATGCACTTCCTTAAAATGTCAGTTTGAGTAATTTAAAATAGCTAATCTTCAAGGTCAGCATAAAGTATTCTTTATCTTTAAGGTGTTCTATGCAGTTTGAGTAATTTTAACAGATTATATACTTTTTAATTAGATTTATCTATTATGATTTTAAAACTACAAAAATTCCTGATACCTAATAAATAGTATTCAGTTAAATTTATATGCAAATGTGGTTCTCCCCTTTTATTTGCGTTTTGGTAATATTTTACCTATATCTTTCTCCTCCTAATTAGTATTGCCGTCTTTTTTTTTTTCTCCTTGACCCAATTTTAAATGTCCATATACTTCTTAGTTGCAGGATATGTGGTTATCTATGCCTACATTAACAGGAAGAAAAATCGTAGAGCGATCTATTTTTCTCAACAATAATTTTTATTTGATGGTAAAGTGACATGCTTATAAATGAGAAAATTTTAAGTATGGTGAGTTCATAGAAATTTTGTTCTTCCTTTGTTAATCATTCATTTCTGTGGTTCTGTCACCACTGAAATTGTTATCAGAACTTAATTTTCAAGGTCAATTTCTAACAATTCCTTTATTCTGTGACTATGAAAAAAACATTTGAGTAGAAGCTCTGATCAAAAACAAAACAGTTACATAAATTGAACAACTGACATTCTTTTCAAGGCTTATGGTTTATTTTTATTAGAAATTGTGTTTCATATAATTAATAGAAAGTTTTTACTGGGATTAGAAAAGGAAAGCAAGAGTTTGTTGGTAATGATGCAGAAGAAATATTTATATGTGGCCAAAATTATTAACTTCTTCTAAATTTGTTTAAATACCAATATGTATTCAAAACCCAGAAATTTAGATTTTCAAGATGACTTATTTTCCATCTCTTCAGTTACTTACCCTTGATTCTTCAATTGAAAAAAAAATGTATTCTATTCACTTGTAGTTTACTTAAGGTCTAATTACAGATTCTGTTTTCTTTAAATGCTTGACAGGTGTCATGTAAGTTTTATGCAAGGTTCATTCTCACGTCATGTAAGAAGCTTTTTGTTTGTAAAGAGCCTTAAACTTCTTCAAGCTCTGGGAGCAAACTGATAAGTCTATAGCTATACACTAAAGACAAGATAGTTCATAAGGTGTTTTTCACTTACTTATATTAGAACTTAACCTTTTTTATTGAGGTAAAATTGACTTACATTACCTCAATTTCAGATGTACTATGTAATGATTCAATATTTGTATATTTGTATATGTTGCAGAAAGATCACTACGGTAAGCCCAGTTAACATCCATTTTTAACCATGTTTACAATTTTTTCTTATGATAAATTTTAAGATCTACTCTCTTAGTTACTTCTTTTAAATATATGAAACAATATTTTAAACTATAAGCATCATGCTATACATTACATTCCCATGACATTTATTTTATAACTTGAAATTTGTACCTTTTGACCCTCTTAAGCCATTTCACCTACACACCACCCACTACCTCAGGCAACCCCCAATCTATTCTCTATAGCCATGGGCTTGTTTTTGTTTGTTTTGCTTTTAGAGTCCACATATAAGTGAGAACATATGGTGTTTATCTTTTTCTGTGTAATTTATTTCACTGAGCATAATGTCCTCAAAGTCCATTCATGTTGTCACAAATGGCAAGATTCCATTCTTTTTTATTGCTGAATA
>NW_011888858.1:708673-711208 GCF_000151845.1 Pteropus vampyrus
AATCAGTTCAGCAAAAGAGACTTAAAATTACTTGCAGCAAGTAATCCTTGCATCTGTTTCTTAGAAAGCTATATTCTGTTATTTTTGCTTATTGAAATTATTTTTAATCTGTGAATTTCAATAAATTACTTAGGTTGATTTCAAAAAGAGTTTTTATTTGTTTATTAGTAACCTCTCCATCATAGTGACCACCAGCCAAAGTCAATTTACCAAAACCTATTAAGATTATTTTTTTTTAAATTTGAGGAAAAGGTCTAGAAATATTAATTGTATAATTCGCAGAAATACTAATTGTATAATTCTACATGAAATTATCTTTAGCTATTTAAATAAAAAAGATATTACCACATAAAAATAAGATACTACATTTTATTAATGAGGCCGGATACTAAGGGGGATACTGAGAAAGCATGTTCTGTTATAATACTCTGGATTCATTACTTCAACAAACATGTTTGAACATTTATTATATATCACATCTTCTACTGGAGTCCTAGTGGAACTTAGAAACAAATAAATCTATATGATATAATGTAGTTGAAACCATGATAAATGAATGAAAATGCATTAAAATATAGAAAAGAGAAATAATTCACTAGGGAGAGAAGCATCTTAAAAAAGAAGAATTGAGCTAAGCTCTAAAAGACAATGTAGAAAAGGCTACTCTGTGTTTGATTTGAATATGCCAGAGAGAATTCTTTATTTACTCGTAGTGTGTATTACAAGGTGAATATAAGATCCAGAGATCTAAAGATGTCTTACAAAGAAAAAAATCACTGCTATATTATGTATGCATACATTTTATATACACTATAAAGTGGACTAATACACACACACGCACACACACACACACACACACACACACATACTATAGTGCTTGCGAAAAAAGTGTAGGAGGATCTGAAGGATCCCATATGTGCGATTTTTTTTCTGTCAGCCATAGGCAGAGTTTGGCATAGTTGGGAGGCGGACATCCTACAACAGTAGAACAAGCCATGTCATGGATGACTTTCTAGGCCATCATGAGCCACCTATGCTGTGTGGAGGTCAAGGTCAAGGAGCCATCCCACTGGGCCTGGAGGTGCTTTCACCGTGGCCATGCATAGTGAAGGGAATGCCCAAAAGTCAAGTCGCCTTACCCCTGAATTCCCAGTCTCTTGCCACCGCATCATTCCCTCTGTGACTTGCCCCCTTGCCACAACCACTGATGCCACCACCCCTGCCTCTTTCCTGTCTTATTCAAGTGCCCTTCTCCAAATCTTGAGTGGCATCTCTCTCCCTCACAAGCTTGTCCTTCATTTTGTTTATGTGGTGTACCACATTAAATGATTTGATGATATGGAACCAATCTTGCATCCCAGGAATAAATCCCTCTTGATAATAATGTTTGATCTTTTTAGTGCATTGCTGAATTTAGTTTGCTAATATTTTGTCAAGGATTTTTGCATCTATTATTCATCAAGGATACTGACCTATAATTTTTCTTTGTAATGTCTTTGCCTGGTTTGGGAATCACGGTAATGCTGGCCTTGTAAAATGAGCTCGGGAGACTTCCATACTCGAATTTTTCGGAATCGTTTGAGAAAGATAGGTGCTAATTTTTCTTTGAATGTTTGATAAAATTCACCTGTGAAGCTATCCAGTCCAGGACTTTTGTTTGTTGGGAATTTCATGATTACTGATTTGATTTCCTTAGTAGTAGTCTGTTGGTTCAGATACTCTGATTCTTTTCATTCAGTCTTGGAAGATTGTATATTGCTAGGAATTTATTCATTTCTTTCAGATTATTCAATTTGTTGGCATATAATTGTAATAGTTACTTATAACACTTTATATTTCTGTGATGTCTGTTGTCACTTCTCTTTTATTTCCTTTTTTTGTTTGTTTGTTTAATTTGAGACCTCTCTTTTTTCTCTTGATGAGTTTACTTAAAAGTTTTTTCAATTTTGTTTACCTTTACAAAAACCAGCTCAGGTTTCATTGATCTTTTATATTGTTTTTTAGACTCTGATCTTTATTATTTTTTCTCTTCTACTCACTTCGGGTTTTGGTTGTTTTTTTTCTAGTATCTATAAGTGTAAAGTTAGATTGTTTATTTGAGACTTTTCTTATTTCTTGAGGTAGGCTTGTATTGCTATGAATGTCCCTCTTAGGAATGCTTTTGCTGTGTCCCATAGATTTAGGGTCATTGAGTTTTCGTTTTTATGTGTCTCGAGTTTTCTTTTTATTTTTTCCTTGATCTCATTGTTAACCCATTTATCGTGTAGTAACATATTATTTAGCCTCCATGTGTTCTTGAGTTTTTCATTTTTTTCTTGTAATTGACTCCTAGTTTCATATCATTGTGGTCAGAGAAGATACTTGATATGATTCCAATCTTCTTAAATTTATTGAAACTTGTTTTGTGACCTAACATGTGGTCTATCTTGGAAAATTTTCTATGTGCACTTGAAAATAATATATATTCTGCTACTTTGGGGTGTAATGCTCTAAAAGTATCAATTAAATACATCTAGTCTAATGTGTCATTTAAGG
>NW_011888858.1:711258-715243 GCF_000151845.1 Pteropus vampyrus
TACTTGATATGATTCCAATCTTCTTAAATTTATTGAAACTTGTTTTGTGACCTAACATGTGGTCTATCTTGGAAAATTTTCTATGTGCACTTGAAAATAATATATATTCTGCTACTTTGGGGTGTAATGCTCTAAAAGTATCAATTAAATACATCTAGTCTAATGTGTCATTTAAGGCCATGTTTCCTTGTTGATATTCTGCCTACAAGATCTATCCACTGATATCTATGGAGTGTCAAAGTCTCCTGCTATGACTGTATTATTGTTGATCTTTCCCTTTATACTCATCAATATTTGTTTTATATATTTAGGTGCTCCTATATTGGGTTCATAAATGTTTGCAAGGGAATTGATCCCTTTATCCTTATGAAATGTCCTTCTTTGTCTCTAAATATAGACTTTTTTAAAGTCTATTTCATTTGATATAAGTATTGCTACCCCAGCTTTTTAAATTTCCATTTGCATGAAATATCTTTTTTCATCTCTTTACTTTACGTCTGTGTGTAGCTTTCAATCTGAAGCAGGTCTCTTATAGACAGCACATATATAGGTCTTGTTTTTTTTATCCATTCAAATATCTTATGTCTTTTGATTGGATCATTTAATCTATTTACATTTTAAGTGATTATTGATAGGTACATAGTTATTGCCATGTTATTATTCATATTTTTTCTCTTTCTTATTCTTAAAGTCCCTTTAATATTTCTTATAATATTGGTTTGGTGGTGATGAACTCTTTTAACTTTTTCTTGTCTGGAAAGCTCTTTATCTGTCTTTCAAATTTAAATGATAGCCCTGTTGCATAGAGTAGCCTTGGTTGTATGTCCTTGCTTTTCATCACTTTGAATATCTTATCCCTATCCCTTCTGGCCTGCAAAGTTTCTGTTGAGAAACCAGCTGGCAGTCTTATGGAAGCACCCTTATAGGTAATTAACTGCTTTTCTCTTGTTGTTTTTAAGATTATCTCTTTGTCTTTAACCTTTGGCATTTTAATCATGATGTGTCTTGGTGTGGGTCTCTTTGGATCTATCTTGTTTGGGACTCTATGCACTTCCTGGGCATGTATGCCTATTTCTTTTGTCAGGTTAGGTAGTTTCCCAGCATTATTTCTTCAAATAGGTTTTTAATTTCTTGCTTTCTTTCTTCTCCTTCTGGTACCCCATGATGCTAATTTTGTTATGTTTGATGTTATCCCCAGGTCTCTTAAACTATCCTTATTTTATTTTATTCTGTGCCTTTTTGTGGTTCTTGTTGGGTGTTTTCTGCTACTTTGTCTTTCAAATTGTTGATTCAATCCTCTGCTTTATCTAGAAGTTGATTTTTTCTAGTATATTATTTATTTCAGTTATTGTATTCTTCAATTCTGACTGGTTCTTTTTCATGGTTACTATATCCTTTTTAATGTTTACTATATCTTTGTTGGAGTTTTCAATAAGTTTCTTGAGCTTCCTTATAACCAGTGTTTTAAATTCTGCATATGGTAGATTGCTTGCCTCCATTTTACTTAGTTTTTTTTCTGGAGTTTTCTCCTGTTCTTTCATCTGGGACATGTTTCTTTGTCTCCCCATTTTGGCTGCCTCTCTGTCCTTCTTTCTATGTATTAGGTAGATCTACTACATCTCCCAGTCTTGATAGGGTGGTCTTTGTAGTAAGTACCCTGTGGGGGTTAGCGACACAGTCTTCCTGATCACCTATGTTGAGTGCTCCAGGAAAGTCTCTTGTGTGAGTTGTGTGTACCATCCTGTGTAGTTGTGTCTTAATTGTTGTTGACATGTCAGTGAGTGGGATTGATCCTCAGCCTGATTGTGAAAACTGGCCATGACCACAGTGTATGAGCTGCTCTGTGGGGGCTGACCCCACAGAGCAGGATTCATTTTAGCAGGACCCTTTTGGTATGCTTCTTGTGGGGCTTGTTGGGTGGTGCTCTGGTGTGTTCTGAAGCAGGTGTGTTAGTTCTGGAGCCTGTGGGGAGGGGGAATGGTTAAGCCAATATCAACCACTGCCTGTGACAAGCTCAGGGCTACCTAATAAGAGCTACCTGATAGGAGCTACAAAGTGATCTGTGGTTGGTTGCTGTCTCTGCTGGACCTGGAGGAGCATGGGATAGGCCATGCTGTGAATTGAGGTTGGTCACTATCAGTACCAGCTTTTTTGTTCAACAAAAAGCACAAGCCATTCTGAGGCCTGTTGCCACCTGCAGGCTTCCTAGAAGCAACTGAAAAAGCCTCAGGCAGTATGCAGATTTAGTGAGATGGAGTCTTCAGGATTCACCCAGGTAGGGTGAGTGGTGTTCACCAGGTTAATGCAGATTCAGATTTGACACAATTGCTCAGCCTTGCGCCACTCAGAAAAAAGTACAGGGCACACCAAGGCCAGTGCTGCCTGCCTAAGGTCCATGGACTCTTGAGAGTTTAGGAAAGACTTCAACATGGGTCAAGGTTGGCTGCCTGCAGCTGAAAGAGCCTCTGGTGGTGGGAGAGTTGTATGTGGCAAGGTCTCAAAAAACCATGATGGTGGAGGGAGTGGTCTCAAAAAACCATGATAGTGGAGGGAGCGGAACTCACAAGGCGAATACAGTTTCAAAATTGGCCAAGCAGGAGTAGGACTCAACACAGGAAAGATGGCACTTTCCCATTAGATGGGAAAATGGCTCAACACAGGGATAATGGCATCTATCCCTCCACTCCTTGCTTTGAAGCTATAGAACTCAGTCTCTCCCTGTCTCTGGCACTTCTCTAACCACCATCCCTCTGCTAGAGCCCAGAGTGAGTACCTGCGTGCTAGTGAGTCTATGTGCAAGTCCTTCAAGAAGATGCTTGGATTTCCAGTGTCCTTCCTTCTTACCCAGACAGACAGAATCTTCTCTGATTTTCACAACCAGATGTTGTGGGGGGCTCCTTTACCAGGCACTGGTGCTCTGGGCTAGAAAGCTGGTGTGAGAGCTGGGATCCCTTATTCCTACAGGGGGACATCTGCGGTTGAGATATTCCTCCTGATTCTCAACCACCACACATGGTTGTGGGATCAGCCTACTTCACGTCTCTGCCCCTCCTACCAGTCTTGACTTGGCTTCTTCTTTATAAGATCTGTTCTGCTAGTCTACAGATGGTTCTCCAGGTTGACTGTTTTATAATTTAGCTGTGATTTTGAAGTAGTCATGGGAAGAGGCAAGCACAAGGTTCTCTTATTCCACCATCTTTACCAGAACTCAAATTTTACACTTTTTAATTGACAGGTTTTTCCACTAAAATGCACATGGTTTATAACAGCTTGATATGTTACAACTTCTACTAGTAGTTAAAATATAGAAATTAAATTTATAAGAAACCATTACTCCTACCATAAATAACATGAACAAGCCAGATAAAGCACAAAATTGCCCAGATTTTTCATTTTTGATGGTGGTCCTGGTGGTAGTGGTGTTTTTCATTTGTTTTCTTTTGCTTTGCTAAGAAAATTAACTTGTGACAGCATCTTTTGAAATGGTCACAAATGATTTCCTGGTTATTGGCCTTCTGTGAATGCAAAGTAGTGTCCCTTTGAAGTCTGTGCATGGGTTAAAGAAGCTAATAAAAATTTCCTTAGTTAATCTAGATCTTCATGGAGTACACTGCAACAGCACTGTAATGTTGCAGACAGGATAGAATACTTCTCAGTGTCTAGAAATTTAGAGATAGGGCAGAAGAAAAATCAAGCAAATATTTAAACAAAAAACATCCCCAGTGAAAAATGGCTGGCAGCCAGGCTGTAAAGCAAAGAGAAATCACTCACAGTTGGGAAAATGGGAGGCAGTTTTGTAAAATACAAAGGAATTGTTAGTCTCTCCATTGCTCAGAGTTCAAGCCTTGTTCAAAGAAAGTTTAGACTGTGCCTTCAAATTATTTTAAGATAATAGTAAGCATCATCCAAATAAATTTGTAGCCAAGTTCATGAACAACTCAACCTCAGAATATAATTCAATCCCTCACACACATACACATATGCA
>NW_011888858.1:715703-718018 GCF_000151845.1 Pteropus vampyrus
ATACATAGAGTAAATTTTAAAAGCATCCAGTGAAAAATGCACATTTTTATACACGGGGAGATACCAGTAAGAATTTTGACTGACTTCTCAGCTGAAACAACGGAGTTCAGAAGATAATGAAATGATACATTTAAAAGCCTTGCAAAAAGATGATTATTATTTTTTTATAATTAGATTGTTAAATCACTGATATATTATCTAAGAAGTTTTATCAATTCAAATAATATATGTTTACAGTGCAGAGTAATCTTAAGTTTGGGCCTGCTCGATAAAAGAAATCATGGAAAATGACTATGATCTTCCCTGTGTGATGATAAGATGTATGGTGTCCTTGAACCTGTAAACAGGAAATCACTAGCCTGAGTATCCTGAAGAATTTAAATGGTCAGGAAAGAATCAAAACCCAGATAGAAGAATAAAATGATTCATTAAAAGAGTCTCTAGGAGCCACACTTCAAACCAGATGATAGCATCAATAATTGGTGTTTTCATAAAGACTCAAGTACCTCAGTAATTGAGTGTGCTTCTGTGTGGTCTGCTTTACAGGATTATGTTAGGTGTTCAGTACATGTGCCCATTACCTACTGGATTGGGTCATTTATTAAGCAAAACAAATAAACAAAAGTATTTTCCCAGTGTCTGCAGAAGTCTTTTCAATTATCAGCAAACTCTAGTTAAACCACTCAATACTTTAATCTTAAAAGATTTTTCTTCCATCTAGATTTTTTAGTTTTCTATTTCATTAAGTATTCCAGTGTAACTTAATGTAAATATTTTCTAATCTTCTTTTCCTCATCTTTATTGAGAAAAATAGTAACAAGCACAGAACACCTCCATCACCCTCTTCTTCAATGGGAGTATCTTTTGAGGTTATCTTGGCCCCTTTTCATCATTATATGCTAGATGGGAATGAGAAGACAACTTATCTTTTTAGAGGATGAAATGGTCTTGGACTTTCACTTGATGAAGCAATTTGATGTAACCTTTTGAGTGGAAGAGATGAGTTTTGTTGTTGTTTTTGTTTGTTTGTTTGTTTGTTTTATGTGGAAGTGATGAAATCTTTGGGGGCAAGAAATTAGAACTATTTCCACCAGGGTACAGAGAGTAATAGAGGTTGTCTGCAAAGCTGGATGCCATATATTTCTTCCCTCCCTATATGTACATGTAAATTTCTCAGCAAGAGGTGGAATTTATTTCACTATCACTAATTTATCCATTCACCTTACACTATAACATGTCTCTGCATGACACTTCTTTCTCCAATTTTTTCTAAATTTTATTTTAGTGATTGTGGATTATTTGCACTAATTTTGATTATTTGAAGTATTATATTAAAATATTACCTGTCTTTGTTACTGAGATTTTGGAAGTCTTCTGAAATTTTGTGCTTGTGATAAGTGCCTCACTTTCTTTGCCTTAGTCCTGGATGCCTGAGAGGTAAGGAATGGCCAAGGCTCATCAAATCTACTAGAGTACCAGCTCTATGAAGACAGTTTCAAATATGTTTTACGGATTACTTAATCTCTGATGCCAAAAACGTGGCTAATACATGGACATATTTAATAATTTTTGGTGAATAAAAGAGTCTTAAGAATATTAACTTTTTTTTTTCTAATTAGAATGAACAATTGTTGAAACTTTTTTAGGAAGAATTTGATATGATCTAATATATAAAATTTGTTTTGGAAACGGCGGCATTGTAGAATACATCTATTCTTAGTGTGGAATTGGTTACCATGACATATAATCAACTTGAAAAAAGCAAAGCACATTATTCAAATGTTAATATTTTAATATTCTCTTTCAAGTATATCTAAGCATTGTATCTGTAACTTGAAATAATAAACCCCATATGTATTTGGTATATTGAAATTCTCAGTTAACATTCAAAGTATATTTATTATTGAAAGATTAAATACTCTAATAGTTTTTAAATAGTTTAAAAAATAGGGTAATAGATTGGATTTAGTAATAAGATTATGAAACAGTGTGTTGGCCAGATAACCTTATGAAAAACATTATTTTTTGAGCTAATACATATTTTTTGTTTAAACAATAAGACAAATCAGAATAATAGAGATCAGAGTATATTATAATATATATAATTGTAATCCTCGTAGTTTTTTTTTGTTAAACTAGCATTAAGCAAAATAGCTTTTGAAGTCTATTTAGTTTTTGGGTTTTTTTAAAAAAATTCTATTTAGGTAATGATTCTTTCAGAAATATTGCTATCTAGTTATTCTTTATGTATTTCATACCAGAGTTAAAAATCTTATCAACCACATCGCTTCAAAATTTTCTAAGGAAAAAAAAAA
>NW_011888858.1:719563-738279 GCF_000151845.1 Pteropus vampyrus
ACTTAGAAACATAAAGTATAGTACATATGGACTATTAAAAATAAAGTTCAAATATTCACAAAGTAACAGAGAAAGAAAAAGAATAAAATTAATTCATTAATGATGAGAAACATCAAGAACTCATGAAAGAATGTTTGCCGTGGGATGTTTGAATTATACTCAGATGGCTATTTTCAATGTAGAAAGAAATCAAGAAATAGCATTTTTTTAAGAAAGAGAATTAGCCATTTTTTTAAAGTTGTCTTTCTATCAATCTTTAATGATCACTTCTAGAAACACTGAAATAAAATTAAGAATAAACATGAACATATCTCAGCTCGAAAAATAACTTGCATACAGAACTTTTTACCAGACTGACAGTAGTATAAACTTAGATAAAATGTGAAATTTGTGCTTTGTATCAAAAAAAGGAAAAACAATCTTACTTCAGTTCCCTGGTTGATTATGTAGATGGCACTACAAGTTAGTAATATGTCAAAGATTAAAATTTTACATTTCAAATGGCTATAAAATCTTATTTTCAATGAGCTTCTTTTCCAAAAGATATTTGTAGTGTTTATATGATCATAAGTAAAACCACTGGATCAATTTTATCTGTTATATTTTTAACAATTTATTTTAATTTCCTAGAGATTTGTTGTGTTATATTTGGGCTTGCTGCATTTTGGGCATGCACGGTCTGTGCTAATTAGACTTTAAGAAAGTACCACTGATTCAAATGTTATTCCAGATGAAGATATGATTTATTAAATTGGTGCCACTGGAATATTTGAAACAGTAATAAATTATAAAATAACCTGGTCTTCCAATTTTAATATTCTGGATGATCATGCTCGGGAGGTTTTAAATATCATTTTTGAGATATTCCAAATTATTTGAAATGCTTCAATGAGAGGTATAATAGCTTTGCAGCACTCATGTTCCCATGGCAATTTCTGAAAGAAAACCAAGCCCTACTCTTTCTGTTAAAGTTGGTTTAATTCTTTGAATTAAAGAGCTGTGTCCAATCTTATAGCAGCTGAGATGTCAGAAAACATGAACTTTTAGAACTCTATCTCAGGATATGATTTTGAGAGGGAAAAGCTGATAAAATACCAGTGTGTAATTTATTTCATCTCCCATAACCATTCTGCAAGGGCATGCAAAATGTCAAGAATAGGAATTTTAATGTTTATTGTCTGCCGCAAGCCCAGTGAAAACTATAAACCAAAATGATAAAATACATTTCCTAAGAAATCCAACATTTTTCTCTTGTCCCAGAAGTTGCATAAGGCATTTCTTTGTCAAAATTCAAACCCTCAAATTAAAATGTATGTTACTCAGAAAGCAGTGGGTTTTTTTTCTTTTTTTTCAAATTTCTGAAACTTGATCTTATCCTGTAATCTGGTGTATATCACTTCCTACCATTTGATAAGCTTAAACTTCCTCTATGACAAACCTCAGGGTTTTTCTAGGGATACATTTTTATTCACTTATTCTTACAGGCAGCATTCATTAAGAACCAACTTCAAGCATTGTGCTAGATTCTGGGGAAGATGAAAAGGAATAACACAACACTGTCCATGATTCTGAGAACTCAGTCACTGGGTAGAGAAAGACAGACATGCAAACAGTACTGGTCCTACTGTATATAAAATCAAATATTGAAACACATGCAGTACAAAGTAGAGAGAAAAGCAACATGCTTTGCAAATGCCAAGGAAAGAGTAACAAATTCTGTTAGATGCAGCAATGGAAGCCTTAAAGTTAGAAGAAATAGTCAAGCTAGATCTTGAGAGATGAATAGGATTTTATGAATCAGAAAAGAAATGACCATCATAGGGAGCTGTATCTATCTACACAGACATAAAATAACAATGAGTTTTGCTGGTTTGTAAAAGAGCATCATAAAGTAGAGCTATATTTGAAGGAGACTGATAAGAGGTAAAACTGGAAAAGCAGGTGGATCATATAAAGAAAGAATACATATACCAAGTTAAGGGTTTAACTGTTTATTTGATTGCATAGAGGGAAGATAAAAGGTGGCCCCAAAGTGACACCTTGAATGTTAATGAAATAAGAATAGAGAAAAAATATGGATTCAAGTGTCTCTTGGGAAACTGGATGGAGTATGACACTGGAAAGAAAGAAGAAATATGTAGGTACAGGAATAGATTAGGAAATGGAGGAGAGGAAGGATACTGTGGTTGGTTTTGACTGTCTTGATTTGTCTCTTAGAGAGATTCAGTAGTTATTCAGTAGACCAGAGGTCAACAAACATTTTTTGTAAAGAGGTGGAGAGTAAATATTTTTGATTTGATGGGACACATATATATTTTCTGTCATGAAATCAGTCATTGATAATAACTATATGAATGGGTATAACTCTGTTCCAATTAAGTTTATTTATAAAAGCAGGCACTTGGCCATTGTTTCCCAAACCCTACTGTAAATGCTGAAAAATATCTGAATTTTGCAAAAATGCCATTGTCTTAGGTTGGATACCCTGGAAATATATTGTACGAAGAGGGTGCATGCTTGCAGTTTATTGAGGAATGATAAATGTAGAATGATAAATGTAAAGAAATAAAGAATGCAGACTTTAGAAGTAGAAATTGAATCTATGATGTGCTATTAACAGCTTAACAACAGGTTCTCCAGGAAACAAAAATTTTGATTTATAGCATTTGCCAATTTTTGTAGTATATTTAATCCTTTCAAGCTACCACCATAAATTCACTGAATATGGAATTGGGAATGATGCACAAACTGGCTCTCAGGAGCCATTTGGAGCTGGCTTCAGCACATCATCAAATCGAACTATAATGTAATTGTGACAGAGGCCTCCGCTGATCCCACATAGCATTCTGGAGCCCAGATGCTCTCCAGTTATACCAAACTGATGCAAGATGGCTAGATATTTAAACTTCTGTAGTGACTGGGTGTGAGCTGCCCAAGGAGAGAACAAAACAACTCCCTTTAGCTAAGAACAATTCCTGGAGAAGAATTAGTTGTGCAGTTCAATAATGGGGTAACTGTCTGGGTTGAACACCACAGTAATCACAGGCTACCAGGTAAGAGATAGAGTATGTTTGTATGAAATTATGTTTTATTCAAGTTTTTCACAATATTTAGTCTCCCCAAATAGTAGCGACTATAGTAACAACTGTACCTATCATGAACCCACCATTTTACAAAATATTTTCTAAATATTCTCTTAATTATTTTAGTAGCCAAATTGATCTGCTTTGTTAAATAAAATAGCTAGAGAATGAATAAATTAAGCAATTCTCATATTATTTGTTACCATCAATGATGATACCAAAATTAGCAATCACAACCATCATAACTTCCAAACTTTGCTTAATTTAGTATGTTTCTTCTCATTAAGAATCAACCTTAATTATAATAATGGGCATGAATTCTGGAGACAAACAGACTTGCATTTGAAATATGATTCAACATCTTATTTTATAACTTTAATGAAGTATAATAACCTCTCTGAGATTCATTTCTCAAAATTATACACTAAAAATTACATACAATTTGTTATTATTTGATTTAATATTATATGTAATTCATCTATTTTAAACTTTAAACATCATTATTCATGTACTCAGTTTATAATAATAATTAAAACAATAATAATAACAAAATTATTTAATTATATCTCTTCCTCTATCTACTGCCTAATAATAATTGTTTCTTCTTTCACAGTCAACCTTCTCAAAACTGGTGTCTACACCAATGCTTCTCAAACTAATATGCTGGGCAATCACCTGAATATCTTGTTAAAATGCAGATTCTGATGCAGTGTTTGTGAGGAGTTACCTGAGATACCTAAGAATGTTCTACATCTCTCCCAAGCTCCTTGGTAGATCTGATGCCATTGGTCCACAAACCACTGTTTGAATAGTAAGTCTGCATACTTTCTGTCACCACTGCATCATTGCCCATTGATTTTTAACTTCTCTGCCACCAGTTCAGATATTAGAATAGATAACAGAACATCATTCATATCACTCAATTGCATATTTCTAGTGATCTCTTTATAGTCAAATCTAATGAATACTTTTTAGTAATTAACTTTGGTGAACTCCCAGCAGCCTTTGCTATTGCAACAATGTTGTTGGAGCCATTTTCACCCCTAAGTGGATAAATGTCACCTCACCCCCAAGACTCCACAACAGCTAGTACAACCATGGCCAGTTGGTCTCACTGCAATTTAGGAGATTTTATCTTATCTCTATGAAACTATAAAGTCATTTATTTTCTTCTTCTCTCTTATCTATTTACATGGTTAATCTCTTCATCCTTTACCAATAAATTTAGACTCTCTCCCCTCTGAGAAACATTCCACTAATAGGAAAATGAAAAATCTTGTGAAGTTAAAAAAAATGAACCAAAAAATCCTCATATTTTAAAACCAAAAAGCAATTTATAATGTTTTTCCTATTAAAGCATTATTTTTTCTTTCATTTTTTCCATAAAAAAGGGAGAATTATATGAGTTTGCTAGTGCAATGTCAAGAAAATTTAAGACATTTCAATGTTCTATTATCTGAGCAGATAGGTGCTCACAGTAATCTTAAAGAAAAGCGAGGGCGGGGGAAGTATTCTTACAACATGCCAACAAATACAGTCATATTCTTTCTCCTCACTTTCCCCCCGCAATACACACACATACATCATTCAGCTTAAAAGTTCCAACAATTTTTACACTACCATGTGTGCATAAAAAAATAAAAATAAAAGAATAAGGGTAACACAAAACCCACACGAAATAAGATTAGTAGATTAGTTATATAAGTATTCAAGAAAAGGATTTGAAGTCGATTTCAAAGAAAAATTTTCGAATGAGCTTTGAATTGGTAGGAGAAAACTAAAAATTAGGTTGAGTTTATGATCTAATTAGACAAGTATGCAGAATCTTGCTGGAACTGAAGTGATCATGCACAACAGGAATAAATACAGCCTAATACAAATACAGCAGCAGATAACAGATCTATTCTATACTTCAGGAAAGAGGAATGAACAAGTTAAAGAACTTACCCAGCATTACACAGCAAATGGCAATGACAGATTCCCATTTAGACATTCTTATTCTGCAGCTTTCACTTTTAATTCTTAAATTAAAATCTCAGGTACCCTTCTTGGAATTAGCAGCATATAAAACATGGAAAAATATTTATGAGTGCCTACCTTCATGAAACTTAGAAATCTCATATTTGGATGTGACTTTTCGCTGAGACCTAGAGAGGTCTAAATTAAATACATGCATATAAAAGAAGGCTGCTAAAAGTGTGAATGGGTTCATTTTAGTGACATCTATTTGTCTCAAATTATAATGGAATTAGAGTCAATCTGAATCACTGGATTATAGCTTAAATGCTCCATACATATAAACACACATATAAATATGCATTCATAGAAATGTACAATAGCATACATACTTAATAAGTAGAGAGCCTCTTTCCCAAAATTATAAATATTCAAAAAAGAAAAGTTTAAAAGGTTTACTATTTAAAATGGCTACTCAGAAGCCATTAGTTGTAAGAATGACATTTATAAGACATTACTCTTAGAACTTCATTACTTTGGCCACATCCTGAAGCAATCTTTAATAATTTCTTTAATGGAATGAGCAGATAGGAACTATAATAAACCTCTCAAGTTTTTTTTTTAATGGATATTTTATTATATAAAATAGATATTTGTTTTTCTGTGCTTTAACCTCTTATAAAAATCCCACATCAGTCATATTGAATATTAAAAAATAAAAATAAAATCCAGCTCCCTTTATTTTGATCAACCACATTTAAATATAAATTTTGAGCCAGTCAAATCTAATCTAAGTATATTTTTGAGGACCCAACAAGCATAAAATGCAGAGTTAAAATAACTTCAAATTTACAACATTTCCTTTCTTCCACAACAGGGCTTGTATACTTGTAATAGTTATAAACACTATGTAATAATCTTCTTTGGTGTTGCTGAACTCATGTGACATGATGAGAGCACCACTAGTGGATCCCCAAAGCATGTGTAAGGGCAGTGTGCTCTAATCCAAGAGTAGGAGTCCTTTTGTTTAAAAGAAGACCCTTGGACTAAAATGTCTGCTAGAAATTAGTGAAATTAGTGAATTGACTTTTGTCAATCAAGTAATGAGGCAGATTTATAGAGTCAATAAATTATACCTATAAGCTATTTTTTATAGCTTGGAAAAGAGATTTATAGCTATTAGACTGGCATAATCTTTGATGTAGGATGGCAAAAAAAATAGTGAAAAAGTTTTAAAATTGAAATTATGAGATCAATAAGTAGTCAAGTCTTGAATTTGATTTTTATAGATCTTCTAACCACACATAAAAACAAAATCCCTATTACACAGCCATCTTCAAAAACAACAATCTTTCTCTTCATAGCCACACATATATGTGTACTTATGTGCACACATTTAAATAAAATAAAATCAGACCATGTGTTAAAAATTATTATAGGCACCTTCTTTATATGGCTTTACATAAGTTTGCAACATGTATTGTATAATGTTTCTTTTAGATTACTAAAATGTGAGGAAGGTAGGCAGAGAGGAAAGGGAGGAAAATACATATGCAGTTTTGTAGGGCCGACATTTTTTTCAAACTGTTTGCAAGCTTTAATTTTTAAAATGCAACAACATTTTCAAACCCAGCATGGAAATGGAGTGCAGTAAATACTCAATAAGAACAATTCTTCACTTATGGTTCAGTTTTAATAAATCGTGCTTTACTATAAGCCATTTCAAATTCTTTTAGCAAAAAGTAAAATATAAATGTAGAAGTAAATAAATAGAAACATCATAACACAGTTTCATATTTCTTATTTAAAAAATAGTGAATTTACTACTTGAAAGAAAACAAATCTCACCTAAATAACTTTAATATCTTATCTTTTCCTACTGTTGAATGCCCCTCTTCCCCATATATTGTTTTCTGCTCCTCTTAGCTTTCTTAGCTATGCAAAAATGCCAAATAACTCCTTAAAAAATGGTAAAATGAAGATTTTTTAATAGGGGGATTCCAAGAACAGACTCTATTTGAACTTCGATCAACAGAAATAGAGTAAAAGTGCTATTATCCAATGCAGCAGAATTGGTGGACTAATTAAAATTCAAGTTTAGACCAAAAGAATGACACATTCCTAATTTAAATATGCTATTTTAACTTAACTGTGCAAGTGTATATCTGTTTACTAAAAGTTTGATATAAGATCAAAGATTTTTTGAGTATAGATTTGATTAGAGATTAGATTCACCTATCTTGAGTAAACCACACCCAAAATTTACCATCAGTGTGCAATTTCTCAAATTGTATCACGAACAAAGATACATCAAAAACATGAATAGAATGCTTTTTAAAAAATATTTGCACCCCAACCTTTTAGAGTTGACTTGGCCACATCTAATTTCACAGCACTTTGTAGAATCTTTTTTTCTTTCTTCCTTGAATCTTTCTAAAGTATGTGATTTTGTTTTCATAGTAACAGAAAGTTTTTATTTTTGCACCCATATTCTATTGCTTTATGTAATAGGTAATTGAATTTAGTAATTCAACTTAGTAACAATCAACTAGCATAGTGAGGAACAAACAAGATTGCCACTAATCAAGCATTGAACTGAAAGAGCAGGATCAGGAGTGAGTGGGGTACTACAGAGGAACCTACTAGCCAAGAGTATGCTCAAATATGACTGCAACGAGAAGTCAGTATGTTTTTCAAAGGGAATACAGAGTGTTGGTTAATCTCATGTATCAGTAAAGTGCAGATGGTTTAATAGAACTTCTAATATATTCATGATTAAGATACAGTCAGTGGTGTCTTATGAAATATAAGGCCAGAGGCGCAGCTGGGACTTAGGAAGAGGCTGAAACCATTGACTACAAGAAGCATCAGAGGAAACCCAGAAAGTTTCTGGTAAGGGAGAAATGTAATGGCCACAGATAGTTCATGTTAATGTACAATTACTTACATCTGTTTTATTGTAGATAAAGTTCTGCACCTTCTAATTCACTAAAAGAAAATGACTGACACCAACAGTTTCTGAGGTTTAATTTCTTTTTCTCCTGAAAAACTAGATCTAAGACAAATTTTTTGGACCCACTTTCAAAGTGTCAGGGAAGAAATTTTATTTATGTGCCCATCTCAGTCCAAAACTGTTTATATGAGGAATGGTTCTTTGAAAATTTGTAGAAGTGGGGAGGATAGGCAGAACTTGGGACAAAGTATTGAGTGTCCACATCAGATAAATTTTCTCCAGCACTAAGAAAATGGGGCAATCACAGGGAAGACTGAGTTTAATAATAATAATAATAATAATAATAATAATAATTAATAATAATAATAACAACATTTCAACTAGTGTTACAAGCGGAGGAAAAGCTTGAAACCTAGGAGCTTAAACAAACAAAAAACAAGCAAACAGAAAGGAAAGCAAGACAAGGTCACATTGAAACCTTTAGGCCATGTTGGGAATTTTTCCAGGTTTGAATTAAAAGCATAGCCACTGAGGAGTTTTAAGCAGAGGTATGATTGTATTGCAGTTAATGTCTTAAAGATCATCCTAGTTGTAGTTTCCAAGTGGTTTCAATGAAGACTTATGAAAAAGGGAGATGAGTTAAGAGAATAAAGGGGAGAGATAGAAATCTTACAAATATATTTAAAGTAAAACAATTATAATAGGAAACATCATGGCAAAATGTACTGGTTTATATTTGCAAAAATACTTTGTCTTTGTGAATTGTAATCAAATGAAGGAAAAGGAACCAAAGTCAGTATTTATTATATTCATTGTACAACCCTAAAGGTAGATGACTTTTAATAGAGGCAGACAAAGCAATTACCTGTCACCAAGTAGTATTCAGGGGCCCTTCAGAGGATTTTGTCTTTGAAACTCATAGAAGAAATCTTGTTCTACCATAATGAATTTTCACAATTTCCAATGTCATACCAATCTTTAGCAGTTCTACATACCATGGATATTTGAACTTCTTTGACAAGATTGAGGCTTTTTGACTCAGAAGCTGATGTCATCCTCTCTTATTATAATGTTTCAGAGTTTTAGTTTTTGGAGTTTCACAGACTTGAATGTGACCTCTGAAACAATCCTTAAATATTCTGGGTTTTAGTTTCTTTGTGTATAAAATAGGATATTGTCTATTTCATACAGTTATTTTGAGGTTTAAATCTTTAAATGCCTAGCTCCATACCTACTGAATAAAAAAGCACTTAATAAATGGCAGTTGTACTTAATTCTGGGATTAAGCTTCCATAGCAAAACAGGTAATTCACAATATAAGATAGTAAATGGTAACATGAGCAAAACTTTTCTGCCTGAACCTGTACTGTATTTAACCAATTTACAAACTAAAGCTTAGCAGAGAATGAAATTGCTATCAGCACATGAAAGCAGGTTTGGGAGCAGATGTAACCAAGGGACATAATTCTTTACTTAGACTGATTCCTAAGGATGGAACAGAGACTCAAGTTACCTCAAGAAAAAGTGGGATGATTTTAATAATGTCTGTTGACTGGACTGGAACAGAAAATCTTACAAAGTGAGGCAACTCTAAACACAAACTATTTTCTCCCATTCTCTCTGAAACCATGGAATATATCTCCCACATCTGCCTCTCAATCCCCATATCTAATTTATTACTTCTTTTCTATTGGTTTGTTTTCTCTGTAAACTTACAGTCTCTACTCACTTATAACTTTATCTTTCTCTGGATTTTCTATTATTATTGACCCTACGTCTACTGAAAATTAGAAAATTCCTCCCCTTGTTTTCAGTTCAATTAACTCTAGATCTGGGCTGATTCATACAGTGGTAAAAATGACATATGCCACAGCAGAGTAGGTAATCATATGACTTATGTTCATTTTTATGACCTCCGAACTGATAAATAACATCTATTATCATTTATGTTTAAGGAAACATTTTTTTTTTATAGAGAAAAATAGCATCTAGTGGACACAATTATCAGATCAATCTCATTTTGAAGCCATAAACTAATTCTAATTGGTGCTGTCCATTTTCAATTTTTCTTCACCATTAATTATTGTTATAAAATCACCACTAATTTGTTTATCATGTAACAACTTAATGAGCCAGTTACATGGAAATAATAAGTAGGGAATTTTTAGCCCCTTTTGGGATCAGTATAACTATTTAGAATTAAAATCAAATTAGGTCACTTAAATTGAAATATTTGAATTTTGATTTATCCTAGTTGTAAGAAGTCAATGAGTCTACTATCTTTTATTCGTATCTCTCCTCAGTATAATATATCCCTTAATAATTCTAGAAAGCCCTGTGGAGTATCTCAAAAGTGCTAAGGTAATATTTCTATCCTTACAAAAATTTCTATCTACCTGAATTTCTTCTCAGCAGATGTCTTGTTGATATTTGCTCCTCATGAATCCATTCAGAGAGGTAGGTCACTTCTGATCTGATCCTGAGCTTGATGGGAAATCACTTTGCTTGAGATGCTGCTGCTCTCTGGCTCATCAGAGAGTAGCAAAGCCCTCAAGGTGCTAAAACTTATATTTAAAACACATTTATTGAACCTGTATTGAGTTCTAAATACTGAATGAAGTATAAAGGATATAGCAGTAAACAAGATACTTATGATACTTGCCTTGAGGAATTTATACTTCAGAGAGAAAAAAAAGACATTTTAAAAGTCCTTAGTATGCTCACACACATTGGATGGCTACTATAAAAAGTTAATAAGTGGATAGTGTTAAGGAGGATGTGTGGAAATTGGAACCCTTTATGACAGTTGATGAATATGTAAAATGGTACAGCTATTATGGACATCATTATGGAGATTCCTCAAAAAATTGAATGTAGATTTACTATATGATCTAGCAAATTCATTTCTAGGTATATACTCAAAAAAATTTAAGGTAGAGTCTTGAAGTGATATTTGTATATCCATGTTTATAGAAGCATTATACACATATCCAAAAGATGGAAGCAACCCAGGAGTCCATCAATAGATGGATTGATAAACAAAATGTGGTATATGCTTACAATGGAATAATATTTAATCTTAAAAGAGAAGGAAATTCTGGCATATACTACAACATGGATGAACTTTGAGAATATTATGCTAAGTAAAATAAGCCAGTCACAAAAAGATAAATACGGTATGATTACACTCATAGAAGGTATCTAGTGTAGACAAATTCATAGAGACAGAAAATAGAATGGTGGTTGCAAGGGGCTGGTGGGAGAGATGAATGGGGAGTTGTTTAACGGGCATAAAGAGTTTCAGTTCTGCAAGATGAAGATTTCTGGAGATCGTTTATACAACAATGTGAATGTACTTAATACTACTAAATTGTATACTTAAAAATGGTTAAGATGGTTAATTTTGTGTTATATATATTTTACCACATTTACACGTGTGTGTGGAAAAAAGTCTCTGCTATGTATCTGAAGATTTACAGAATCTCTTAGTGTGATGAAGCCAATATTATCCACCCAACTGTGGCTTTCACATTACCATCTGCCACACATAGACCAACTCTCTCAAAGACCATCTTCAAAACAGCTTTTATGTACAATTCTTTTAGAAAATTCAGAGCTAATTCCTCAAAATGAGAGAAAACAGTTACCATATTAATAACACCATGAAAAACCTCTTTTTCTCTTTGCCTTGGGTACATCAAGAAGCTCTTTTTTTCAACTCCTTACCAAATTTTGGCTACTGCACCAGTCTCGCAAATGGATACCAGATTAAGTTGGAATGGAGAAGGAGTGTTGACAGCCTCATATGCCCGACCGTCTTCATCTGAATTAAGCCAAATGTATTACACCATAAACAGCGCATTCTCTTCCTTACACTTCAGCAAAATATCCATCAATACAGAATTTCACATGAACAAATGGGTTAAATCTAAGAAGCCACTGTTCTTATTTTAAATTCACATCTTGAATCAATGTAGTATGTCAATCAAAATAAAATTTAAAAATTCAATTAATTCATGACAGCATCACAGCATATTAGAGCCAACATTTATTAAGAATTTACAATGGACTAGATACTATTCAAAATAGTTTAAAAGTATTTTCAGTTAATCTTGAAAACATCCTTATGAGCTAGTACTATAATCTACACTGCGAAAGTGAGGAAACACTTCCAGAGACATTAAGAAACTTGCCTAATATCACATATAAATGGTATATTGCAATTTTCACCTTAGCAAATTGGTTCCAGAACAAGTAATCTTAATCATTAGTCGATACTGCTGGATGAAGAAAATAAGATCCACAGAAGTGAAATGATTTCTCAAGATTATACAACCATGTAATAGAAGAGCTAGACCTCTTATTCTCAGGCCAGTGACTTTCTTTTCTTTTTCATATCAAACCTATCAAAGTAACCATTTTGTAATCTCTCAATAAGACAAAATAGTCTTATTAACTATGCTATGAGAGTCTTGCCTCATTTAAAGGAGGGAACTTAGCATCAGACATTCTACTCCTTTGTTATATGATTCCTTTCTTTATGTTGGTTGAATTAACTCAAATTATAACAATCATTAATTTTACTCTAGTTACTTCAAGAGTTTATAATTCAAAGCAAACACCATGCTTCTTTCTTTTGTCCTTAAGTATATATTATCACTATATATAGACACAGATTTTAAGTGGCAGAGTTAAATTAAAGCACAGCTAATGTATAATTACAGCTTTAATAATAGTTTAAATTAAAATACATTTATTTTAACATTATACATTAATTATTTTCCTGCATGCTAAATGGAGAATACCATAATATATTTTTTCAAGTGTTCCTAAGATTTGATTAGGTATCATATTATCGAACTTTAAACTTTTTCCTCTTCTTTTTGTAAGAGATGACTTTTTTTGGTTATTCTTTGACTTAGTAGCTAATAAATAAGTTTTTGGGAAAAGTATTATACAGACATGTATTTATAATAAGAGCATTTAGGTAAAAAGAAAAGATACAGCATAAATATGTTATTCATTCATCACTGCCATTTGGCTGGCACAACCACACTGATAGTTTGGCATTTTTCCTTCTCCTAGGCAATAAGAAACTATTTGATCTTCTCAAATACATCAGGTGTCACCAAAATGTCTATGTCATATTGCTGTAAGCAGGTACCATCATTTTGATAATATTATATAGAAAATTATTTTGTTTTGTTGATTTCTGCATGTAAACATACCAAAAAATTGACAAACTTAGCTTTTATTTTCAAGTAAATGACTGTCTGAAGTCACTTAGTCTACCAAAGCAAAATCAGAACTCTTGTTATTTGAAATTAGATCACAACTGTGTTCACATATAGCATTCCAATTTAATCAATAGCCAACAGACTATTTTAAAATGATTGCAACCATTAGAGTTGTCTAAGCAATTCTTAGGCTCTCTCGAATCAATTCATTTATTGAGAAAAAGAAGAGAAAAAAATAAAATTATTCCCCACGCCCCCACACCCATTATTGTTCTCAAATTAGAAACAGCACAAAAGTGAGGCACTGTATGCTGGTCATAAAATGTTTCAGCGAGAAAAAAGTCATGGCATGAATAAGATCACTTTTTTTGGAACTAAAAGGAATGATTTAAATTGTGTTTTTCAGGGCTAAAACCAAGACCCTAATTCTATCGCTATTGGAGAAAATAATGCAAGTTCAAGAGTCAAACTGCTTTCTATTATAAAAGCAATAGATTATTCTGTGATTAGTGCCTGAAACTGCTAAGCTTTATCTCTGCTTCTATTCAGCTGTATTCTCAAATAACCTGGTGTCAGGTAACTCTCTTCCTGTCAACTACCATCTGTGAAGTTCTCTAATGTTCTATATAAATGAATACATATGAGTGAGATAAATTTGAGGTAATTTGAGGTAACAAATTGATTTCATTTTGAAATGAAATTGCAAATCCTATTAATTTTTATTATCTGAGTATGAAAGAGATATAATTAAACCGAATCAGTAGAATAGATATATTTAGATTTTTTTCTAGTGATGTTGATGGGCTAGTATCCTTCTACCCACTTATTCTTACCTTCCTCTTTGAATACAAGACCAGATCCACATTTACAAAATTTTTGGCACTTTTTGGAAATTTTATCATGACCATTGAACAAATAGAAATTAAGTAGTGAGCATAAGGGAAAAATTATACATGATGTCAGCCCAAATATTTCCCAATAACTAATCTGGTCAGATTTCGTCCGTGGTTCATGAGGGGAATCCATAACGCAGATACTATAGTTCAAAATGAAGAGAACAGCATTCATGCCAGAATAATAAAGATAATGATAATAGTGTTCTAGAAAAATCTAAATAGAAATAGCATTAATAGAGAGTTCAGAAATGCAAAAGTAGGAATATGGTTGAGACTAGAGTAGGGCATACACAAAACAGCTTCATTTGGTAGGAAATGTATCTTATGGATTGCAACCTAAGAATTATTTTATTATGTACACACACTGAGGCCTCAATCAATACTGCTTAAACATGATAATGATGATAATTGTAATTCACAGTTGGTCAATGTTTCAGTGCTCTAAGAGAATTCTAACTTTCCAGCAAACAATCTGTATCTGCTATCTTGTTTTGTTCAAAAATAAATAAATAAATAAGAAACTAAATATAGTTAAAAATACTCAGGCATATTTTAATGAATCATTACTAATAAATTTTGGACAGTAGGAATATACTTTTTTAATGTAGAGGACAGAACTCACAATTATAGCACATTGTGGCATTTTGTTTTGTTTATTCCTTGTATCACCCTTTAGTTGTTAAATTCATTTGGACACTGACCTGATATTTAGTAAGTCAAAGTTAGACAGCAAGGAGAGATTTGAAGACAGACTCAGGAAATATTTGAGGACTATCAGCAGTTAATGGTTATGAAAGAGTGAGATGCTTGATATTTTATATTAGGGCATATAATTTTTAAAATTATATTAATCAAAGTCATCAAAGAAACAGTTGACAAATACAAATTATGATAATTTAAGGAGAGCTTGGTAAAAAGATAACATACAAAATTGTGGGCAAAGTATAGGAAGACCATGAGGGACGCCACAATTCCCCACAGCTAGTGAAAAGAGAGTATCATCCTACCCAATGGCCTGAGGAAGCTGACAAATCTCAATGGAAAGATACTCTCAAGGAGTTGAAATCTTTAGTCAGGGGACTCAGTTGGATCTTAGCTGCACCACCAGATGGAAGAAAAAATAATAATGATTCGCACCTCATTCTTCTCTTCAAATCTATCGCCTAAGATTCCCAATAGCTAAGCCCAGCAGAAACTTGAGGGAGAAAATCCGTTAACGTAATCCATATAGATCAATTCACACAGTGTGCTGCAGATGGAGAAGAATGAGCGTGGGAAGGAAAACAACCAGCATATATATCAGAACACAGAGTCATTTTTTTCAAAACTTACTGACATGTAACTATTTCTTTAGGGAAAGAACTGACAGTTCTGCCTTTCACTTACAAAGACAGAGATAGTTAAATGTACTAAGCATCCATTTCGTATAAGCTGTTTAAGCAGTATATTTCAAGGGCTAGGCAAACAAGCTTTGGAGTTAAACTGTCTGGGTTTGAATCCTCCATCAACTCTTTAACTGTGTGACATTGGACAAATTAATTTCTCTGTACATCAGTTTATTCATCTCTGTAGTAAGAGTATTACAAGTCCTAATTCAGAAAAACATTTTTGAACATTCAATAAGATAATAAATGTAAATTAATATGCAGAATTATATGCAAACATCTATAAATGGCAGCTACTGTTATCATAATAATTTTTTAGATATGTTAGCAATTAAAAGAATGGGTACCAAAGAGGAGCTCTTCCAATTCAGACTCAAAACTTTCTCCTGCTGATTTTTTCCTCAGTTCTTTTACACTGAAGAACCATTGCAGGTAAAGATACAATGCTGAACTCAACTAGGTTCATCTCCAGCTCCTGGTGCAAGTTGGAATTAACAGCGATTTGTTGGAATTTTCTTTCTACAGAACATGTTAATGATGAAGATAAGTGAAAGCAATAGGTCTATTTCTGCTCAGTGTAAGTCTCCTGGAAGAACAAGTAGCAGGAATCTGCAAATGTGCTCCTATAATAGTTTTGAGTGGAACACTGTCCTATCACCCTCTTCTAGAATCAGATGATACCATTTTTCGTATTCTGAAAGGAGTACAGCAAAAAATCAATGCAGAAACAATTTCTCCTCATAAATCTTTGCTCTTATGAAGTTAATCAAAAGAAAGCTAGAGAAGAAGGCAGATGGTTTACTACACAAGTTATAAGATTCATGAAGAAAAATTTACCTACTTACAAGTTACAGGCTATCCAACATCCCTGCTGGCTGTCCTGTCATCTTGAAAGCGTAAGCAATTTTGTTTTTGCATAGGATGCCTGCCAAGTATGACTTTATAGGCAAGAATTTTAAACCTATTTAGACTCTCACAAAATTTGAATGAATTATGTTCCCATTACCTTGATTTTCTGACTGGCTTAATTTTGTAATACAATACAAAATTATAGGATCATAAGTATTTCCACAGCTGCACTTTGCATAACAGAGGTCTGCTCTGGTAAAATTTGAAAATAACTCTTATCCTTATTAATCCAGACTTACATATTCAGAACAGAAAATACAATAAAAGATAAATGTGCAATTATTTGTACTTCCTAAGACATTTAGATCCCCCCTATCTAAGCCATACCACTGATAGATTTTCAGAAAAACATAACTTATTTGGTGTCTTATAATAACAGTATTCTGTAAAGATGCATCTCTAGTTTTCAAAACTGTTTATTTTATAACATAATAGTTAAAAGATTAATGTATCAAATTTTCTGTGTTGCCACAGTAAAGTACAAGTTAAGTGGCTTTAACAACAGAAATTTATTTTCTCACACTTCTAAAGACTAGAAGTCAGAGATCAAGGTGTCTGTAGTCTTGTTTATTTTAAGGACTCTCTCCTTGGATTGTATATGTCCATCTTCTCCCTCTGTCTTCACATGGTCTTCTCTGTGTGTGTGTCTGTGTCCCACTATCCTCTTTTAATGAAAAAAACAGTCATATTTGATTAGGATCCACCCTTGTGACCTCAATTTAATTTTAATACCTCATTAAAGTCCCTATTTCCAAATAACCACATTCTGAGGTACTGGGGATTTGGACTTCAACATTGAATTTTAAGAAAACACAGTTCAGTCCATAACAATTAATTACTATATAAAATGGTTAAAATATACTTCTGAGATCAATAATTTTAAAACTTTACATCAGAATGTTGGGAAAAGTCAAATTTATGACTAATGAAATATAATATGTCCAGTACTATTTTCATTCTTTGCATTGAAGCTTCCTTCTGATTGCAATGCTTTCCTAAGGATAGTTTCATGGCTCACACACTCTTCTCCGTAAGCCTGTACTTACCGTCATCTTCTCAGTGAGACATCCTCTGATTTGTATTGGACACTACCCTCCAAACTCTTCATCACATTTTCCTTCTCTAGTGTTCTTCAAAGCACTTATTACCTACTCAGTATCTTACATTTTACCTATTTTTTTACTGTTCCTGGCTATCAACTAAACTTTAGGTTATGTGAGGATAAGAATGTTTGTCCAATATATTTACTATGGCATCGCTAGTAGCTGGCAATATAATAAGAGATAAGTGAATGCTTGTTGAGTTAATGTAAAATAGTTTCATAAATGCCATTGTTTTCTATTAAATAAGAATAAAAAATAATCTATTCTCTCTGAGTCTAAGTACTAGTGATATCTTAACAGTACTATCTGTATGGTATTTTTAGAGGTATCATCTAAGCTTTGTATTTTCCATATTTTTTAGCAAGCAAAGAACCTCTTGCCAACATGATGCTAAAAACTTCAAGTACACTCACTTCAAACAGATACTTATTTAAAGCACCTCTTCAGGTACCTTGAAGTATAGAAGTAGAATGTGATAATGAGTACAATATGTGTGAAGAGTGATACTGAGGTCTAAAACTGGAGTGAATGAGAGGCTGGATAAAATGAAGTTGGTTGAGATAAGAAATTAATTCTAGATTAACAATTCATAGTTTAATTACTTGATGTACAATGGTGCCATTCTTTTACATGGGTAATGACCTGATAAGTAAAAAGAATGAATATAATATAATATAAGCCAAAAAAGATAAAGATAAAGAAATAGAAACTTTGAAGCAGTGAACATTTATATTAGCTGTCCTGTTTAGATGGATTAGATCTGTTGATTTGCACAGAAAGTACTGGAAAAGATGAGAGGTTGAGCTTGGCCCACGCATCTCTTTTTAAAGTAGACAGTATAGTGTACCAGTGCCTATAGTACATACTTCATTATAACTTAATAATATAAAGGAAAATAATGTTCCTTCATAAAAATATATTTAAATAATAAATGTGATTGGATCTTAGTTAACATATGAGTTCAAATTATTATTGAGGCACCATGGTTTCATGAAAAGATAAAAGAAAATAGGAGTCCTGAATTCTAGACCTAGCATGACACATTTAATTATACAATTAGATTTAAATTTAAAATAAATTTTATCACATACTAACTGCTATATGGAGAATAGACTTACAGACTTTCTGAAGTGTGTGTTAAGACTGATGAAGGAAAACAGTTAACAATGATAACATTGTTAAAAATTACAATAC
>NW_011888858.1:738329-740297 GCF_000151845.1 Pteropus vampyrus
TCACTTCAAACAGATACTTATTTAAAGCACCTCTTCAGGTACCTTGAAGTATAGAAGTAGAATGTGATAATGAGTACAATATGTGTGAAGAGTGATACTGAGGTCTAAAACTGGAGTGAATGAGAGGCTGGATAAAATGAAGTTGGTTGAGATAAGAAATTAATTCTAGATTAACAATTCATAGTTTAATTACTTGACGTACAATGGTGCCATTCTTTTACATGGGTAATGACCTGATAAGTAAAAAGAATGAATATAATATAATATAAGCCAAAAAAGATAAAGATAAAGAAATAGAAACTTTGAAGCAGTGAACATTTATATTAGCTGTCCTGTTTAGATGGATTAGATCTGTTGATTTGCACAGAAAGTACTGGAAAAGATGAGAGGTTGAGCTTGGCCCATGCATCTCTTTTTAAAGTAGACAGTATAGTGTACCAGTGCCTATAGTACATACTTCATTATAACTTAATAATATAAAGGAAAATAATGTTCCTTCATAAAAATATATTTAAATAATAAATGTGATTGGATCTTAGTTAACATATGAGTTCAAATTATTATTGAGGCACCATGGTTTCATGAAAAGATAAAAGAAAATAGGAGTCCTGAATTCTAGACCTAGCATGACACATTTAATTATACAATTAGATTTAAATTTAAAATAAATTTTATCACATACTAACTGCTATATGGAGAATAGACTTACAGACTTTCTGAAGTGTGTGTTAAGACTGATGAAGGAAAACAGTTAACAATGATAACATTGTTAAAAATTACAATACGTTGGACCAACAAGATAGCAGGAAGCAGTTTGATGTGGATTTTATGGTAATTGGATGTGCTAATGAGTTGAATGGGAGACACGAAAGAACAGAGGAAGTCAGGGATAAATGCAAGGCATTTATTTTTGAATCCGAAACATTTATATATTTTTCCTCATTAAAATGTACATTAACGGGGGTGGCTCTATAGTGTAGTGGTTAGAATGTCTGTTTTACATGCAGAAGGTCCTGGTTTTGCGCCCCAAGTGAAGCCATAGAACATAACCCGAGTGCGCCAGGTCCTGGGTGCACCAGGTCCCCCAGGTGCACCAGACCCCTCAAGTGTGCCAGGTACTCCAGGCCTGGGTGCACCAGGCCCCGGGTGCGCGCTGCAAGCACATGGGAGGAGACGCCCCACCTTCAGAGATCCAGTTCTTAAGGGAAGACGGCAACATCCATAAGTCAGAGGTGGAAGTGTGTGTGGAGGAGTGGGTGGGGGACAGGAATAAGGGAAAAAAATTTACATTAACAACTGTCCATATTTAATATTCATTTCTCAAATATTTATTTACTGCTTACTTAGAAGATATCAAGTACTGTGCTAGATGGTAGGGCTCAAGTGGTAAACAACAGCAAAAATGAAATGGTTTCTATTTAAGCAGACAATAATCTGCTGGAGGATCTCACTAGAGGGTATACTTTACAGTTAACTCAGAACACGGTCCTGGGCTACTATAAATATCTCTTTACAAATCTTTTTATTTAACTATTTTGTAAATACCGTAGAGGAAAACCTGTGTTTTATTCATTCTGTCATTTATTCTCTTAGGCAACAAATATTCACCGACTGCGTTCCTCTTTATTTCATTATTTCATATCATTGATGATAAGAAAAACTATATTATTTTATGTACGAATAAGAAAGAAAATAATCTTTTTAATTAATCTGTGACTTACTATCAGTTGTTAACTCATCTTTTTTATACAAATATTTTAAAAGTTTAAAAATTTTTAGGTAGATAAAATTTGGTATGTACAAGTGAGTAATTTAGGTGCCTAGTATATGTTAGTGGGGAAAAAAACAGATTTTCTTTTTTTGCAGGGTACATTTTCAAAAGAAAATAAAGAATAGAAGTAGATAATATAAATATATGGATGAATTGTAGGTTAGATGTTTATATATGCCATAAAAAATAGAAAAGAC
>NW_011888858.1:741627-756163 GCF_000151845.1 Pteropus vampyrus
GCAAATTCCAATCCGCAGTTGCTATTTTCCCACATTTACTTAAGTTTCTTTGCACATCTACTGGCACAAAGGCCTGAGGGCCTCCTTCTGAGCATGAGATATTTTCATATATCTGGGCTCTCTGCTCTGGCCTCTAGTAGATGTAAACAAACAAACAAAAGGCTGCTTGGAGCTGACTTCCAACAGTAAAAACTGGTTCATGGCCAGAACAGGAGAAGGTAAATTAGAACTGCAAATGTGTACTGTCCCTAGTCTAGAGATTGGCAACATTTTGTATTTTGTATTTTGCGGGGGATGAATGGGCGGGTAATATATCTACTTTATTGAATTAGCAATAATGAAAAAGCCTCATTGAGGGGCAAAAAAAAAAAAAAAGAGCCTAGAATAAGTGCTCAATAATTGTTAAAGAAGTAAATTGGATTTTACTCATTGACTATTGGATGGTTTGCGGACAGTCAATTCTCTTATTCCAATTACAGTACAGAATGACGATATCCATACTTCTACTATACATTCCTCCACCTCTAAAACTCATAGACTACAGGTAGAAGATCCATAGCAAGCCCCTCACAGAGCTCAATTAGATATGAGAGGGTGCATTATACATAAATTCATATAGGATAGACAAAGAGAGGAAATATGACTCATTCTGTCAAATGGTGATATTTATGGTCAGCTCTGTTAAATTTTTCCGGGTGAGAAAGTTGACACAATTGTTCAAAATGATATTTGGCGATTATAAATAGCTTTATTTTTTTCTTATTTCCTTTCATATTTGTCATTTAATAATGAGAGTGGAAATATATTCATTCAGGCAAAATATTTTCTTCTTTTGGTCATATAAGTTCTAGTTCTAGTTATGCTCATGAAGAAAAACTCAAGCAGACTGAAATTTACCACTCTGATGACAAATGGTGTTTTAGGTACAGCATTTCAATTTTGGTACAGTAGATAGGAATGTAATAAATCAAATATTTATATGCTGTTCAGTTTTGACAAAGCCTGTTCAGGAGAGACATAGAAAAAACACATTTTATGAGGAAAAGAACCTAGATAAAAGTCTCAGTCATGTAATTTACTGCAGTTCAGAGTTTACTACTGCTATTAATGGGCATCCTCTATTAGATAGTATATTGAGATACTATTAGACAGGTGACTAGAAGGATTTATGAAATCAGCTAAGGAGAGATAAAACTGAGGTTACATGGAGAAATATAAGTCAGAGAAATTGAGTAGATAGAAATAGCGTTTAAGCAACTCATTTTGTTGAGTGAATCAAGCCAGCTGATCTGTAACTCAGAATATTCAAGAGACTATTGCAGTGATAGGTCAGAACAAACCATTCGAAATATAGCATCGCATTTGTCTTATAAAAATAATAAATTATATATATATTTACATGTATGTGTGTTTACATATGATATAATCTAGTTAAAATAATTTCAACTAAAAGACTAGAAAATTCAGAGTAACTGCAAAGAATAACAATGAAAAGGTAGTTATCATTCCAATTAAGGAGAAATTTTAATATTCATTTATATTAGTAAGTAATTATGAAGAGTTAGAGGACCAAATAATTCAAAGATTTGTTTATAACAATTTTTTAATAGTTGCCACATCTTCCATCTTCCTGCTCCTTCCATCTAATAAATTAATTTCTCATAAAACATGGTTTTAATTATGTTACCTCTCTTTGGTATTACTGCTATTCAGAACCATTTAATAACTACACACAAAGAAATAAATCACAAGTACTTTGGCATGGTGTTGAAAGCTGACACTACCTATCTCTATTCTACAGATGAATCACATTACTCCTCATTAAGATTCCTTGGATCCATTAGATTAGTTGGAGCTGTTTTACTAGTTACAGCCTCTTGGTTTTCTTCACCTTTAATATTCTCTTGAACAGACTTGGTCTCCACTCCCCACACTCCACTACCACAGCCTTATTTCTCCTTGTTTCAACTCAAGTCCCACCTCCTCTCTAATGACTTTCTTAGTTACTGCAACTCATAAATAAAATCTTATCTCCTATAATTGGATGCAAAATTGTTTGGGGAAAGTAATGCTTCCTGTGTTTATAAGTAACAACCACAAGGCAGAAATATTGTTAGAGAGTAGGGAATGTGATGAATAATGATATATTGATTTTATTTGATGTTAAAAAGAGACTGACTTAATCACAGTAGATGTTTTATAGTCAAAAATATTAGTTTAGATATTTAGTTGATCATTTGATTAAAATGGGAGATTATAAAATGCTATAATTCCCTTAAGCATTTTATTTTAATATAAGGTATAAAATGCATGTCCATTCACCAATTATTTTTAACATAGGACTAAAATCTTTTATTTAAATGTTTAAAGTTCTCCACAGTCTTCCTTGCATAAACTACAAGCTAATGTGTGAATTTGAGCTTGAGTTTCTTCTAAGTGAGATGGAATTTAAGACAGTTGCTAAGCAATGTAATACAGAATGTCTCCAGATTTCACTAATTTTCTCCCAATTTTTTTGCAATTTTTGGCCTGTATATCATTCAGCAGATTCTTTTTTTCTTCTCAACTTCACCAAGTCTATCCTAGCATTCAAGTTCATTTTTAACATAAGCATCAACACTTATCTCTCACACTCATATTTCATCTGAACAGGCATACTTAATTGCAATGATGTTAACTGGAATGAATAAGTTTAAGAATAAACACGAGTGATTTTTTGTAAAGATTCAACTCAAATGGTACAAACACACAGACTTTTGAGCTAGGACTTCAGTATGCAATGAGTAACAATCTTCATAATTATCTGAAGTTAAGAATTCTTTTATTAAAAAATAAATACACAACATATATGAATTGAGCAATTATAAGCTAAGCACCATGACTAAAGGTCAGCAGTTGTCGGAGTGAATGACAAGTGAAAGGTCTTCGAGATACAGGAATGAATGAACCTAAGTGTCATCAAATGTGTTACAGTTTTTCCTGGAAAATAATACCAAGAGAAGTAAAAAAAGTCCCTCTTCCCAAGGAATAGTTTGAAACAGAGGGAATTGTTCCAAGATTGCCTCTTATACTCTGCTTAGAACTCTTTCACTCTGGTTTTTTCCTTTTGGCTTCCAATTTGGTGCTTCTTACCAATGCTAACTCCCTTATCCCATTTCTGTCACCTGCCCTAGTGGCATCCAACCACAGTAAAGGCAATCGAAGTAATCTAAGATTGCAACTAGTACATTTCTCATCCTAATACAAGTTACACAGACATGGAGACAAAAAGCTGCAATATTTTCCCAGTTCTAAGGTTTCTCGTGTCTGACAGGTAAAACGGGAGATACAATACAAGCATGAAACCACATGTCAGTTACCGACATGGATTTGAACAAGTTAGTAAGGAAAGTACAGTCCAATGTGATGTGAATATCCAGGCTTAAGTTAATTTGGATATTTTTCAAATTATTTAATTAATGATAATCCCTTCCCAAATTTTTTCTAGGACTTTCTCTCAGGGTGTAATTACCTGCTAGACCATAAGTGACTCTCCCTCTAATTATACATTACTTCCTTTGTGTGTGTGCTTCCTCTTTTTCTCATCGTAATATCACTGGCATGAGGAGAGAACCTCATCAAGAGAACAACTGGGACTTCCATCTGTTCAGTTCTGCCTCAGTTGACCCTCTATTTCATTTGATCCAGCTCCACTATGTCAAAAGCTCAATCAACTTTTGTGGTCACTTTGTCTGATTTCCATAATATATTAAAGATCTGTGATTTGTGAATTCACTGACTTTAAATTTCCTGTTTCTACTAATGTGATGGTTAATTTTATGGGTCAACTTGACTGGGTCACCAGGTGCTCAGACATTTAGTCAAGCATTATTCTGTGTGTTTCTGTGAGGATGTTTTTGGATGAGATTAAAAGAGGTAGATTAAGTAAAGCCTACTTCCCTCCTTAATGTGGATGGGCCTCAGCCAAACAGTTGAAGGCCTAAAAAGAAGAAAAGGCTGACCCTCCCCAAAGTAAAAACGAGACCTTCCTACTTGATGGTCTTTGAACTTGGACATTGGCTTTTCTCCTGCCTTAGGACTTGAACTGAAACATCAGCTCTTCTTGGATCTCAAATCTTCCAGCCTTCAGACTGAAAGTACATCATTGATTTTCCTGGTTCTGACACCTTCAGACTCAAACTAGAACAATACCATCTACTCTTATAGGCTTCCAACTTGCCAACTCATGCTGCAGATCTTGAGACCTGTCAGTCTCCGTAATCATGTGAGCCAATTCTTTATATTTCCCCGCTCCCCCTCGCCCTCGCCTCTTCTCTCTCTCTCTCTCTCTCTCTCAAAACATTTATACATTCTTTTGGTTCTGGATCTCTGAAGAACCTTGACTAATAATACAACTAAAAGACTTTATGTTTCTCTTTTCAGAGGCAATAGCTTCTCCCTCTCAATTAATATTGCTTAGTCAATAAGCTGCCTACTCCTATTTGTCCTAGCTTCTTTAGCCCAATGTTTGATTTAAACTGACTTGCTTCACTTTGTTTTTCTTTTTTTTACTTCAATGGTAACTCTCCAAATGCCTACCTCAATTTTATGCACTGAAATTCATGAGTTCTCATTCTTCCCAGGTGTTTAGTCTAGGTTGCCAGATGAACATCCTAGCCCTGTTAAGTATCCAAGTTTCTACATATTTTATTTTTAAAATATTACACATGGTGAATTAGGAAAAGATATTATGAGAGATATTTATCCTTGAAATATTCTCCCATCTTAAGACACACGAAACTTTGTAATGATTCAACATCAAGTTAGCAAAGGGTCTAAAATATTATATATGACTATTATAAAATATAAGTAAAACTTTTGAGTGATTTTATAAAACAAGCCATTACTGGAATTACTTAGAACTTTGAGAATTTTTTAAACAGCATTTTATAAAACCACAGTTATATGAGAAGTCGTAGCTTTTAGAATTTAAAAAAAAGAGAGAGAATCTGTTTATGTAAAAAAAATGGCCACATGACCACTTTTACCTGGCATGTTACATTAGATGGAAGGCCCATTGTCTGATTCCAATAGTCAAAGCAGATAAAAACCAAAACCTTAGTATTTATTAAAGTAATGATATTATTAGCATCAGGTAGTTAGGAATACATAGAAGTGCTAATGAGCTAGACAGTAATGAGAACAAGAGTGCAAACTTCTGGGAAATCCTAGTTTCTTGCGCAGAGAATTTCTTTCCCTAACTACAACAGAATTCATGTTAGCACACCGCAGACACTTAGCCATCCAGAATCTCAACTACAAATACAAGAGAAACAAGGTTTAAAGATACAATATCCTTGAACATACTAGAGCTCAGTATTTACCTACTTCTATATGGGCCCTGGGTATTTTTTGGTCTCCTGTGTATGTTTGGATCATCAAGATTCGCAAATCATGACTCAATATTCCTGGCACCTCTAACTTTGTCTTAGAGGAGGCAGTGCAACATCAAAATATTCAACTCATGATTAGCACTGAATGAATTTGATTTACCTTCTGTTCTCTTCATGAAGTGAAAAAGTTTTCCAGAGCCAATAAGACATGAAGAATGCTACTGGAAAAAGAAAGATTATATTATAGAAAAATAAAGTGATATTGTGAGTATTTATAATTAAAAGCAGATGAATTTAACATTTCATGGAATTAAACATGAAAATACAGCTGCTGAGATGGTATCTCATAAATGCAGGATTTATTTGAAATATCCAAGATCTTATAAATATTATACCCTAATTTCTCATATTGACAAAACTTCTAATGAACACAATTCTTGCATCATCTTCAACATAAGATTCAAGAAATAGTCACTAAAAGTCTACTAAGTGCTAGGTACTGTATTAAGCGCTGGGTGTTAAAAGATATTAAAGATGATACTTATCTTTATAAGTCAATCTACAGAAGAGAGAACAACACATAAACAAATAAATATTATATACCGTAATATGCTCGAGGTACTCAAGGGGTTATGAGAACAATGTGATTAAAATATTCACTTGGTGTATCAATGATCATATCCCAGAGTCTAGAAGGATCAGTAGGAATTTCCCAGGAAAAAGAAAGTTAAGGCAAGTATTTTGAGCAGAAAAGAATATCATTTAAATAGGCCTGGGGGTAATTAAACATCATGACTTGTTCAAGAAAATACAAATAGTTCAGTGTGACTGATAGATATGATTTACAGAGATTGACAGATGATATAAGAAAATTATATGGGCCAGAATGTGAAGGGCCTTGTATTACCTGGCAAGGATTCTGATTTTTGTCTAGGACATATCCATTGAGGAGTTTAAACAAAGGAGTCATAACATAAATAAGATTTATATTTTACACTGGCTGTAACACTGGCTGTAACATGGAGATTGGACAGAGAATTAAGTAGGAGACACTTGTGCTACTACTATTTTAACCATATTTTTTACCAACACTTCTTTAATCCTAACCATTTGCCAGGCATTTTGCGTATATTAACTTGTTAAGTTCCCATAAGAGTTGTATGAGTTAATTACATGATCCCACTTCTACATAAGGAAACTTAAGTATGGAAAGTTAAATGAGATGTTAAGAATAATGTATAAAACAGTACATTAGATGTGAAAAATAATGTACTCCCAGGAGAAAGAAAGAAATAATATTTGAATTTATTAGCTGTAGACAGTAGGCTGTCCACAATTAACTCATCTATGAAAGATGACACTTGCAAGAAGAAGTACTTGATTTTACTTGGTACAGTTTAGAAAAAATATTTTCTCTTTTAGCACATTTTGTAACTAGTAATTTCATATAAATAACTAATCTAGTGTATACATTTAAGCTATATATATATATAGTTCATACACATACATATACTTGTATATATCTGTAAATATTACTGCCACCACCATTACTTCCACTGTTACCAGTAACAGTCAAACTTTATAATGTTCTGTAACAGATAAAAGTATTAGGGGTAGGAAAGACTTCAGGAGGAATTAAGCACTAGCTATTTTAAATATGAGCATAATAACCTTTTTGAATCCTTTAGCATGCTTAACATTCAATAAAAACACTGTTTTTTTTTAAATTTTAGATTATTAAAAAATTTTTGTATTTAAACTTTGTGTCACATTTTGCATTCCTATTTCACAAAACTGCTTTTGTCTTAAAATATTTGAATCAAAATGCTCTCTTATTCTTACTATTTTTAAAACCTTAGGTGCAAAACAAAATTCTAATACTGACTTAAAAACAGGTTTAAAAAAATTAACATGAAATTGCTAAGCAATGCCCAAATTAACACAAATCAGAGTTCATTAAATGGCATTAGCAGCTAATTTATTGAAATCATTATGTCTGCTGTTAGAGAGAGCCATATGTCAACTCCAGAAATAACAAGCATTCTGAATCAGGGTCATTGCCTTCATATTTGCATATGTGATACACTAATTGATCTCATATGCATATTAAAATTAAAACTGCATTTTTCTTGAATATTCCCTAATAAGTTTGGATAGCATTATGTTATTAATACAAATGTTTATTTCTAGATAATTTCTTTTGCATATGTAAATTTACTTATACGAATCATTATTAGTTACATTTCCTTATTTCCTTAATGTCAAGCATGAATTTTTATTTTTGAAATGTATTATTTTATGCTTTTATATGTATATATTTATCTTCTACGAAGTGACAAGTGTAATAATTCATCAGTTAATTCTGAGATACTTATTTGCCTCAAGGTAGAAGGAAATAAATTGTTAATAACTAGATTAAAAAATCTCTTTCCCATTAAATTGTCCTAACATGAACAAATTAAAGAATACACTTTTAAAGTTTTCTGCAAGTATTTTTAATATAATTAATGGCTGCTAATATTATTAAAGAGAAAGTTAAAACAGTGGTCTAATATGTTATTCATTTATTGATTTAATTATGAATTTTACACAATTTTACTCTATAATATATATAGCACCTAGAATGGATATCACATAAAATCTTGAAACCATAAATTATATGTAGGACTAACTTTGATACTATACTTATGCAAAAAAAGTAATCAAGGTGAACTAAACTTTCATCCTGCATTATATACATCGCAAGGGTCCAGTAGATAATTCTCGCTCCCCCCTGCATTCACACACACACACACACACACACACACACACACACACACACACACACACACAATTGTTATGAGATTCCACAGGTATATACATAGTAAATATTACATTAAACAGCTAAGGTTTGCTATCTATATTTTGTGATATTAAATTAAATTGATGAGATATGCAATTGTTAAAAAATAAGCTTTTTGAACCTATACATTCCAATGACAGGAAAGGGACATTTATACCATGATATGATCTATCACTTTGAATCAAATTTTAGGGTAGCCTACAGAAAACCAGTGCATATTTCAATTTCCTAAAATAAACTAAAAAATTCTAACTTGAAATATTATACATTAAGATGGCTGTAGAATGTGTGTGTGTGTGTGTGTGTGTGTGTGTGTGTGTGTGTGTCTGTGTCTGTGTGTCTGTGTGTCTATGTGTATCTATCTTTTGTAGGGCTGCCTGATATACAAACTAGATGAGAAATAAGGAAAAATTAATTAAATAGTTAAAAAGTTAAGATATTAACTAACATGAAGAAACATTTTCTCTAAAGATAGTAAATAAAACCCTCAAATAAACCTACATATTGAGAGAAAAATACAAGAATTGAAGGTATTTTTAATTTTAAAAAAATAAATAAAACAGGATAATTGGGTACAATTTCATGGAGTTTGAACTGAGAGATGGAAATTAATCATTAGACAGAAACTTATAAAGAAAATAAATTATTTTAAGACTACACAGACAATAGTAGGTAGATAAATAAGAGATAAACAAGTAGATCTATTTAATAAAGCAATCTTCTTAATTCGTAGAAAGACAGTCAGTCACCTATGTCGGAAAGCACACACAACTTTGTGTTAGGAAATCTAAATTCAAAAAGTTATTTATTTACTCAGAGTATCAGCTTAGTATAAAATAATGCAGTTGCACTTAACAGTTTCTAAATTACTCTGCAGCTCTTAATTATATCCAAGGGAAGTGAAAATTCATGACTTGAGCTTTAGGTGAGATATGAAATTCAAAAGCTTTGGTTTAGATAAGCTACATAATAAGGGAAAGGTTTGCCCATTCCTTTATCTCCTCTACTTCTTTGCTTCTTCCTCCAATTTAATCATTTTTTAATCTAATAAGACAAACTCCAGTTCACTGACTGGGGTTCATTACTAATAGTTATGCTCACTATGTGGCCCTATTCTTCTGCTTATTTTCATATGTTAAGATGAGGAAGTTGAGTCAGGGCCTCTTTGAGACCATTCAACCTTTTCTCTTTTCTTTATATTAAAGACTATTTACATGCTTGGCAGGTCTCATGATGTAGGATTTGAGTGAAATTTTGATAATGAGATTAGAAATGCATGAAAATTTATTTTCTTATTGGTCTTTAGGTAGTGCCACACGCTCTAATCTATCTTTGACCAGTAAACACTGTGACAACCAACAGTGACTCAGCTGAAAAAAAGCGATTTTTTTTTTTCCTATTTACTATTCTTCCTGGTAGTTCAACATCCTTCAAACTCTCATGAGTTAAAATGCCTAATCAGAAAAGAATTTAGAAACATTTTGCTCCACAGTTTTGTAACATTTTCCTTTTAACAAAATCTCCTCTTAATTCATTATACAACTAGGTAGCTCTCGTTTCATCTAGCAAGAAAAATATCTTCATCTTCTTAGGTTAATAGCCAACCGAGTCACCCCCTGTAACTAGAGGGCTTAGCACGGGAACCAGTCTGGTACAATCACAGTGCCCCTAGCCATATTCATTTGTTCATTATAGGCATGTATATCAAAATATGTCAGGGTTCTTCCTAAAAAGCAGGAGCTCTCCTCCAGGGCCACTAAATAAGATAGATGCAACTCTGGGAATCCGTTGTCATGTTCACTTTCTACATCAGATAAGACTCTATTCAAGTAGAAAATTGGACATATGAGAGTCACTCAGAGAGTAAATGTCTTGGAAGCACTGGGTCACTTAGAATCCCCAGAAGCATACTAGGGGGGCCTGTACCTCTTCTTTTGATTCAGTAAACTACATCAATATTCCTTGAATAGACTCACATTTTTGCTTAAATTAATTCAAATTGTGTTTTGGCACTTGCATCCAAGAGTCACAGTGCATCAGCTAAAATTGAAACTTCCCCTGTAATTTAAAGGTTTTTTTTAAAAAAAACATTTATTAGAAATTTATTTTTTAACTTACCCCTTCATATCCTTTAGCTCCCCCCCCACACCCACACACTCAATTATGATGTTTAACATTTTTTCTCAATTTAAAAAGCTTTAAGAGTTTTTTTAAAGGGCGGTTGGTATACATGGTAAAGTTATTAACTTTTTCAGCTATATGTATTAAATTATATTTTCTCAATCCATAGGTTACTTTTAATTTTTTTAAAAAATAAAATATTATTTAAAGGTTTTTGGTTTTCAAATACATAAAAATGTTTTTCCTTGAATTCTTCCTTGCTCATTTGGTTTATCTTTAGAGATTCATGTAAATGCTGTAGAAAAGAAAACAACCCTTTTTTATATACCTATACATGTATACCTGTATATGGGAATATTTCTTTGGTATTAACTTTAAATAAATAAATTGCTTTTCTTTATTAAATAACATTTAAAAATTCTCACAAGGCTTCTGCTTCCAAATATGAGGATCAGAAATTTATTAAATTCTCCTATGTCTCAAAAATCTATGGAGTGTACTGTGAAGAAATATGAAAGTAAATAAATCCATAGAGCTTCTGAGAATGGCAGCAAAGAAGCATCAGCAGTCAAAAGATTAGAATGAATTTCTGGAAGATAGAAGACTGAAGGGAACACTTTGATGGATATATTAGAATAAAAGAAGTTATTGCTTATTATATTCAACAGAAAAAGCTGAACTGGAGCTAGGAAATTTTGCACAGTGCAGCTCCCTAGAGTTAGGAGCTAAATAAGTGAAGGTACGGGAGGAAGGGCAAAAATCACCATGACTGAGAAGAATCAGTCAGAAAAACATGTGCATGTTCAGTCTACCCCCATTCCTGTGCATCTGGAAGTGCTTTTTGTTTCAATGCCAGATACAGATTAAGCAATATGTTGAGGGAGTCCATGGCTCCTGGACCAAGGATTTGTTCCCATTGGTCAGACTGGTCTTGTATTTGTATTTAAATGGAATTTTACCTGTATGCCTGTTTTATATTTATGCCCTGGAAATGTCACAGTATTACTTTGAAATATCACTCTCTCTCTCTCTCTCTCTCTCTCTCTCTCTCTCTCTACACACACACACACACACACACACACACACACACACACAGCAATATCCTCCTATTCAAGGAACAGGCAGTCCTATAACAGCAGAGGAAGCCCTTGCCCCCTGCCAGCAACATAGTTAATCTACCTGATACTTTATGTTTATCAAAGACCAATTCAGGATCAGCTGATATTTTAGAAATTCAATAGTTCAAAAGAGAAAAATAAAGATGAACAAATGAGACATCTAATCCTAAAGGGAAAGCACTATAATTCGTTAGAGAACAGAGTGTAAACAAACAATAAATTACTAATTAATATGTCCAGAGAGTTTAAGATGTCATTTCACTGAAACATAAACAGTCTGTTATGAATTCGGATAAGACATATAAAATTTAAAATATAATTACTGGAAAGTGAGTCCAACAATAAAATGTTACAAATGGAAGGTAAGAAATTATTTCAGAACATGGAACTAAAAAGATAAAAAGATGAAAATGATAGAAGAAATATCGGCAATCCATTTCTCTATATTCCTTCATAGGCAGAATCAAAATATTTAAAAACTAGAAAGAATAACAAATGAGAGGGGAAAATTATCAAAGAAATAACAAAGAAAATGTTCAGAGCTAAAGATAAAGACACATGTCTTCAGGTTAAAAGTGCTCACTTCGTATCAAGAAGGTTGATTTTATTAAAGCTATTTAGAGATCTCACATAAAAAAAAAAAATTCCATAAAAAAAAAAAAAAAAAAAAAGGAATTTTTCTATAAGTTTCCAGAGAGAAAAAGTAAATCCTCTACAAAGAAATGAGAATCACAATGAACTTTAGATTTCTTGCAACCTCACTGGAAGCTAGATGTGAATATATTCCATCTATAGAGAGAGAGAAGAGAGAGAGAGCAAAATAAAATGCAGAAGGTTTACCTTCCATGCATCCTTTCTGGAAAAAAAAATTATATAGCACAGGAAAGAATAAAAAGTAATCCAAGGCCGTGTCAGACATGGGCTCCAGAAAGGAGTAGACAAGAAATTTCCAGAATTGGCAACTGTTTATCAGGCCTAAGGAGGAGTCACTATTGATCAGGGCAGTCAAAAAAACCACTAGAGATTGACCTTGAATTTGAAGAAGGCATATGTTTTCTGGAACAAAAAAGAAAAAAATAGATAAGCAGAAAATCCAAGAGAAAATATAGAGCTGTAACAAGAAAAACAAAGCAAAGTAAACTAAAATATGAAATAATTTTGAATGTAAAAAAAAAGTTTAAAAAGAAAAATGCTTTGGATGAAATCCCTTTTTAGTTACAAAAGTTTAGTGACATAGAGCCACAACTCCACTGAGGATCTACCTGATTCTGAAATAAATGATATTGACAATCTTAATATGGCAACCTGTAGTGAAATTATGGAAGTCTGTAACATTACAGACTTGTAACCAATGGAGTACAATATTATAGGATACAAGTGATACGATTTTTTGACAATGTGAAGGAAAGCTGACAAATATGCAAGGTAGAGTAAGAAAGGAAGAGGGAAGTCAAGAGATTCCAAGGTTGATGAATCAAGAAATAGAATTTTAATCATATTATTTAAAATTATATAATCAATTGAACCAACATTTATTATAAAACATGAAATAAGGGGAGAAGAGGAAGGTTAATTGAAGTTAATATTCAATGAATAGATTTGGATAATGCTTACAGTTGATCAATCACAAAATTGTGGCATAAACCTAAAATTAATATAATGTAGACAACTAAGAAAAGCGCTAAAACTAGAAATAGTCCCAAACTATTTATAGTTGAAGAAGGAGAATGGGAATATGTCCTGGAGACAGACGTTTAATTGTACATCCTTCAGAAAGTATTGGAAATTTATTTTCTTTGCAAGTTCTAATTTTAGAATCATAAAAATGAAAATGACTATTTTTAAAGAATTTTCAAAGAGTTTATCTAAAAGATGAAAAAAATTTGTCATGTGACTTTTTTCAATATTTATAGCTTACATGAAAAAACTGTAATAAGGGCCTAAATTTAAATTAATTGAAAATAAACCTATTAGAAATTCAATTAATAAAGTATTTGACTTTTTAGTTTTTAATTTTTGTACTTAAAGAAATAAAATACTAATTATAAGAAATAAACCATTTAAGGCAATGTCAAAAATTGCAGTGGCATAAGAAATTTATACTATGAGGTTATTATACATTTAGTGTGGGTCTATTGATTTCCTTTATTAAAATCAAGGTTAAATATGCATTTTAATTTTAAGTGTGACTATGAAACATAAAAGTTTTTATTAAAAAAAGTGTCTTGAATAGTTTGGAATAATTTTCAATAAGAATTTAAAAAATTATTTTCTACTTAACCATAACATTTTGTTCGTCAATCATCCTATCCTATCAACTATCATCTACATGTTTGTGTCTGAATCAGAACTTGTTCTGATGAAGTCTATTAGCATGAATGTGACAGAAGAAAATAAAGAGAGGGAGAAATTGGAAGAGGAAAAAGTGTTTTATATCTGTTTCAGTAATTAAATTCCCAGAAAGCCTGAGCTCAGGAATCACAAGCAAACCCTGAGATTTCTAGGAGGCCTTACAAAACTGCTTGTGCTCATATTATTATTGCTGTTTTTACTGCTGTGTCTAACACATATATCAGAGATCATCTACAGAACACTGCTCCACCACTAAAACTGCTACCTGCAAATTAGAAAGTTTGAATAAGAATCTTAGAAATGAGTCCAACTGCCATCTGACTTAGAGTAAAATCTGTAGCACATTGAATGTGCACTCAGTTTGACTCCTGACCCTACTGCTTTATGACTGTGAATCAATCTCTCTGTGCCATCACTCCTTAAGCTATAAAATAAGAATTATCATAGAGGTAAAACCTATAGCATGGTGATATTGTGAGGAGTGAATAAATGACACAAGAACAGCCCTTGAAACAGTGTCTGACTCAGTTGATATTTACTGTAATTGTTATCTGTTCACTACACAAACACATAAAAAGAGGATTGATATTGTGGGATTCTACTGCTTCTCTGTTCAATTCAGAGCTTGGCCCTGTGTAATAGTCCTCTCTCCATATGGTTAGACATATATAGAAAATGTAGGGGCACCACATCATGATAGTCATAAATACTATTTTTATATTTATTTCCCA
>NW_011888858.1:756213-756764 GCF_000151845.1 Pteropus vampyrus
ATAGAGCCACAACTCCACTGAGGATCTACCTGATTCTGAAATAAATGATATTGACAATCTTAATATGGCAACCTGTAGTGAAATTATGGAAGTCTATAACATTACAGACTTGTAACCAATGGAGTACAATATTATAGGATACAAGTGATACGATTTTTTGACAATGTGAAGGAAAGCTGACAAATATGCAAGGTAGAGTAAGAAAGGAAGAGGGAAGTCAAGAGATTCCAAGGTTGATGAATCAAGAAATAGAATTTTAATCATATTATTTAAAATTATATAATCAATTGAACCAACATTTATTATAAAACATGAAATAAGGGGAGAAGAGGAAGGTTAATTGAAGTTAATATTCAATGAATAGATTTGGATAATGCTTACAGTTGATCAATCACAAAATTGTGGCATAAACCTAAAATTAATATAATGTAGACAACTAAGAAAAGCGCTAAAACTAGAAATAGTCCCAAACTATTTATAGTTGAAGAAGGAGAATGGGAATATGTCCTGGAGACAGACGTTTAATTGTACATCCTTCAGAAAGTATTGGA
>NW_011888858.1:756826-765045 GCF_000151845.1 Pteropus vampyrus
TAATAGTCCTCTCTCCATATGGTTAGACATATATAGAAAATGTAGGGGCACCACATCATGATAGTCATAAATACTATTTTTATATTTATTTCCCACCATTTTCTATCTGGAGGTCTCAAGTGACTTTCATGAAATTCTTTTATTACTCTTTTCTTGAAAGTCATTAATAGAAAGATGGTAGAAGGGATAGGGCTGGAGAATAGGAATTTGAGATGTGGTGAGTCTCAGAGTTTAAGGTTTACAGCCCCAGACAGGGAATCATACAGTCCATGCTAGCCCCCCTGATGGCACTTTTACCTACCAGCTAGGACGGTTTTTCTGAACTTCCTATTACCTTTCTCTCTTAAATTCCTCTGATATTTTCAAATCTGATATCTTGGATGCAGTATCAGTGGAGAGATGTGACAAGCACGTGGTTTTCCAAGTTGCTTGCTTTATTTTATTTCAGTTGTAGCTTTTCCCTTTCTCTATATGTTCATCAATTTACATATACACAGATAGTGAACACATAGTGCAATATACATATAATGTATTATTGAATTGTACATTTGAAACCTATATGATTTTATTAACCAATGTCACTCCAATAAATTTAATTTAAAAAAGAATTATCTAATAAAAAAACAAAGTAACATAAAAAAAGTATATGTATCCATATACACACACACATGTATACACACACATACAAAAATATACATACATGTGCTAATGGCTGGAAACTTTAGGCTAATCTTATAAACATCTTGTATTAGTTTACTATGGTTGCCATAACAAATTTTCATAAACTTGGTGTCTTTAAACAACAGAAATTTATTCTCTAATAGTTCTGGAGACTAGAAGTTTAAAATCAGTTTCATTGAGCCAAAATCAACATACTTCCAAGGAAAGAATTTGTTTCTTGCCTCTTCCAGCTATTGCAGGCATCCTTGGTTTATAGCTATATCACTCCAATCTCTGCCTCTGTGGTCACATTACCTTCTCCTCTTCTGTCTGAAATTTTCTTCTGCCTCCACTGTTTAAGGACCCTTTTGATTGCACTTAAATTCTACCTGAATAATCCAGAATAATTTCTCCATCACCTGATCCTAAACTTGACCAGATCTGTAAATTATTTTCTATGTAAAGTAGCATTACATAGAAATTAGGATATGGATATTTTATGAGGCTTTTATTCTGCCTCCTACACTTCTCTCTTTTTAAATTATCTTGATATTAATGGCACTATTTTTTTTTCTAGTCACATAAACTGGAAACTTCACTATAATCTCTCTCTCTTCTCTCTCCTCTAACACTGACATTCCACAATATAACTAGCCATCCTCCTTACCAATAACTCTAAAATTTAAAATATTCTGTGCACTGACACTATTGTAAAGATCTGAAGTATTCTCATCTGTATTATTTCAATAACCAAATGAATCTTCTTGCATCCAAGTCCTTCTTTTGTTCATCCTCCACATGGTTTCAAAAATATTTGAAAAAGAAATATGATCATGTATTTGCCCAACTTAAAAATATGTCAGTGGTTCTTCTCTGTTGGCAGGATTAAATTACATTAATGGTATTATCCTCCATTTCTTATCTCTATTCACTCCTTGGCCATTAACTATATATGAAATGTGTCCCCTGTACTATAGAACATGCCATTTCTGCCATCTGCCTTCTCCTCCTTCTCCTTTGTACATTGGATCTTCCTTTTAGCCTTTAGGATCTGTATTGTGTATCCAATATTTTTTCTGTAATTATTCTTCTATTTACATAGGTAATATATCTCTCAATATTTTTAGCTTTTAGTTATTAACTCTTTTTTATTATATGTTTTGGGGTGACATTGGTTTATAAAATTATTTAAGTTTCAAGTGTACAATCTAATAATATGTCATCTGTAGATTTCATTGTGTGTTTACCACCCAAAGTCAAATCTCCTTTCATCACCATATATTTAACAACTTAACCCTTTTTCACTTCCCCCCTTTTCTTCTAGTAACCACTGAACTATTGTCTGTGTCTATATGTTGTTGTTTGTCTTGTTCATTTGTTGCTTTCAGTTTTATATCCCACATATGAGTAAAATTATATGGTCCTCAACTTTTTCTGTCTTATTTTGCTAAGCATGATAATCTCAAGATCCATCCATGTTGTTTCGAATGGCAGTATTTTATCGTTTCTTATGGTTGATTAATATTCTGTTGTATATATATATACCACATCTTCCTTAATCAATATCTATCGTAGGACATTTCGGTTGCTTCCATGTCTTGACTACATAAATAATACTACAATGAACATTAGAGTGCATATATCTTTACAGATAAATGTTTTCACATTTTTTGTGGGGGGGTAGATACTGAGAAGAGGGATTGCTGAGTCATATGGCAATTTTATCCTTAATTTTTTTGAAGAAACTCCATACTGTTTTATGTAGTGGTTGTACCAATTTACCTTCCCATCAGTAGTGTCTGAGGGTTCTTTTTCCCCACAACCTCTCCAACACTTGTTATTACTTGCTTTGTTGATAAAAAGAAACCATCAATAAAATAAAGAGACAACCAACTGAAGGGGAGAAGATATTTGCAAGCAACACCTCAAATAAGAGATTAATATTCGAAATACATAAATAACTCATATAACTCAACAACAACAAAAATCAAACAATCCAATTAAAGAATGGGCAGAGGATCTGAACAGACACTTCTCCCAAGAAGACATACAAATCACCAACAGACATTTAAAAAGATGTTAACTTCAATAGCTATTAAGAAAATGTAAATTCAAACCACAATGAGATACCACCCTGCACCTGTTAGAATGGTTATTAGTTTTAAACCCTTAATTGAGCATTGATTGGAATTACTACTAATATCTCAGAATTTTAACTACTTTTTCATAATCTTTCTATATTATTAGATTATAATATTTTATGAAACTTTGTTTTCTTAGTCTTGCAAAATAGGAACTCAATAAACATGTGAATCAATAAGAACATGTTGGGGTGCTCAATAACTGTACATTTTAGAACACATGCCCAAATATCCAAGTCAGCATATTTTAAATGTCAGAACAGATAAGATAAATATAATTGCAATTTACATAAATACTAGGTAATGAAGAAATTATAAATTATTCTTAAATAATAACCAGCTTAATAAAACAAAAGCTGTGTCCTATTAATGCAAAATCTGATGAGGTTCAATAACTTTCCAGAACAATCTTTTACTAAGTGGTGTCTTGAGAGATCTGCTTAGTTTTCATATTGTGATTTCTTCATCAGAACACTGCAAGAGAAAAAGAGAAAGCTAGAGGATAGCCGAAGGATTTAACACAGCCCCAGTCATAAGGTGACAGTCATTGTTTCCACTCATGTCAATGGACCACAATAAGTCACACAGCCCACCAAACTACAAGTAGATTGGGAAGGAAGTCCTTCAGTGTGTCCGGATAGGAGAGATCAACCAGACAAGCCTAAAATGTCTTCTTATTTAGCTTCTGAGGAGTTCCAAATCAACATTCAGAATTTTTCTTATTTATATCTCACTCTCTTATTTTTCTTCTTCAAAATAATCATTCCACTATAGCAAGGGATTAGAAGTTAGTAACAGGTACATCCATTATCAAGTCAAATGTTTAAAAACAGTAGAGGCTGGTAACTTTAAATATTATGTTTTTTTTACTCTAGCAAACCATTCTGCAATTTGAAAATATATTCTAATAATGACACATATTTTTAAAAAAATGTTTACTCTGTTCTAATGCGTGTTTTATTTCTTTGAAAATTATTTCTCTCAGCTGTAACTTTTAACCTGTTATCTAATGAACATGGATTGGATTCCTCTTTTTTTTTGGCTTGATGCTAAATAATGTAATAAAATAATCAAAACTCTAATTCTTTTAAAGAATGTAACAGAATCTACAAAATTTTAATGATAATTTTAATCAGATATGTGGTCTATGGATACAAGTCAGAGCAGTCTCATATCAGCAATACAGAACCTTATCTACCAGAATTATTGCCAAAAGAAGTTGACATATTTTCCACAATTCATTACAAGAGAGGTCATTTGCTTTAAAATATTCAATAGTATAGGACACGGCATTTTCTCCATCTTATTTTTTTATGCATAATGGACTGTAAACTTGAACAAAAATATTATCCTCACTGTATCACATAAATATGCCAAAAATGAACAATATATATATACATTTGGATATATTCTATGTCAACAAGAAAATGTCCTCCTAGCTGTGCAACAAGAGCAGAAAGTTCAACTTGGTCTACATAAACAAACTATAAACTTTCATAAAGGCAAAGAAACAACAAGAAAATAAAAATAGATATAAAATAGCAACTAAACAAATCTATGGCTTTTTTTTTCTACTGTCATTTTACTAGAAATTTTATTTAATTCATTAATATATATTAAAAAATATTTACTAAATGTTTAATGTATTTGAATTCCACAGAATGTGTGATTTAAAAGTAAATGAGAGAAGTTCTTGCTCTCAAGAGATGCAGATTCTAGTATGAGAGATACTGTGTTTTAAGCACGTGTGTGCGTCACTCTTCTAGGACCTATGATATACATGCATGTGGATATATCTAAATATTTGTAGAGTTCAGAGAAATTTTTTGAACAGTACTTGAGATGAATATACCAAATAAGTCTTAACATAAAATCATGTCTGAGAGAAAAGAAAAATTAATAAGAAAAAATTCACATTAAGGTATAAATGCTCTAGTCACTGATTGAAGAGTTTGTGAGAAAGACCTGGGAGAAAATCCCAAAATAAAATCGGTGGGCATGAAGAATAGTAGCAAAGGAGAGAAACACCAGTTACAAATAGAAAAAGTTGTGTTTGATAAAGGGCATCTTATTGCTTTCTCCTTTGGCTAGGTCAAATGCAAAGAATGGAATAGAATATAGGTTGTAACATTGTATTATAAATATAATATTGGTAAATCTGACCGCAAAACAGATAATAAGTTAACAAAGAAACCAAAAAAGATACGTGATTTATAAACAGGTGAAAATACAAAATTAAACAATGAGTCAGAATTTTCAAACTTAGTTTACAATTCTGGAATTATAGAGAAAAGAGAGTGTAAATATTGACATCTCCTCATTCTTTCACTGATACCAAACAAATCCTAGAGAATATTTGTTGATAGTTATTTATCTGCAATATTTTTCTACCTCCCATTTTCTATTCCTTTCCTATTCTATTCTTTTTCTTTCATTAATCCATGTATTAATCTAATATTTATTGAGTGCCCAATAGGTGCTAGCTACTGTTTTGGACTCCAATAATAGATGCACCAGTGCCTAGAATTGGCAAGAGCTTCCCATAGTGATGAGTGGATTACATTCTAGGGAGGGGACAGACAATAAACAAAAATACACAAACAATATGCTAAGTCAGATAGGCAGAATGAATGAAAGGAAAGAGAAGAGGAGAGCAATGAGTATGACAGCAGATTTTGCTATTTTATATGAATACATAGTGAAAACCTCTCTAGTTAGGTGACATCTGCACAAATAACCAAAAGAACTGATGGAGCTACCTGGAAAAATATCTGGAGAAAAAAGAGGTAGAAGAGTGTTTTGTATTTTCTTTGTTCACTGAACCACACCACAAGGAGGCCAGAGTGCCTGGAACTAAAAGAGCAAGGGAGCTGGTAGTGGGGATTAAGGATATTGCAAAAGTTCCTCTCACACAAGAAGTATAGGAAGAGTTTTTATAGGGCCACGCATTCCACTGAAAATCTCCTAGTTTTAATCTGAGTGAAGGAGGGATCCACAGAAGAATTTTAGGCAGAACGGTGATATAAACTGATTTTTTTAAAATCACTCAGTTGTTATGTGGAGAATAGATAACTATGGAGGGCAAAAATGGAGGAACGGGGGACTGTTAGGAGGAACCTGCAATAATCCAACTGAAAGAGGATGGTGGCTTAGACCAATGTAAGGAGTGGAGTAATAGATTCTGGATTATTAAAAATATGAAACATAGGGTTCTCTTTTAAATTGGTCATGAGTTTTTAATATTCCACCAAGGTATTCCCTAATCACACACCTACTCTATGTTCTCCCTTGAATCTCATCTTCCCTCAGTATATTTAGTTTAAGTTAGGAAGGGAAGGTTACCGGATCATTGATAATTTCCACTGAACTCTTTCAGGGGTTCTTGTAAAAAAGAAAACAGAACAAATACTAATCTGACTAATCTGAAATTTGTAGGCTTTTGTGAAGTGCACTAAAATAAAAAAGAATATTGTGATAATGTTGGAAGCATATTAAAATGGAAGGGAGAAAAAGAACCATTTATATGAAGAAGTCAATTAAAAGACCACTGTTTATAGATCAGTTATAGATGCCTCCATAATCATGTGCTATCACAAAATTTATAATAAGGCCTAATAAGAGTCATTAAATGAACAGACTTTGAAGGCAGATGCCCCGTATTCTAATTCTGGCTCTGCAACTGCTTAGCTTTGTGACCTTAGCAAAATGACTAACCCTTTTATATCTCAGTATTCTCATCTAGAGAACTGAGGTGATGATAATAATGGCAGTTACCTCACAGCCACTGTGCACAGTCGATGAGGTAACAAATCACACTTAGAATAGTGTCAGGCAAGTAATGTGTTCATTAAATATGAATAGTTACTCATTAAATAAGTTAAATATATATAATATATATTACATATATACACACATATACTAAAGCTTTAGAATGTAATTTTGTATATTAAATATCTTTAATAACTGTGATTTATGTAACAACTTATAATGCATTTTTGAATGCTAGTAAACAATTTATAGAAGCTTATTCTCAAAAATCCAAGATGAAACTTAACAGTGTTATCATGATAATATTTAATGGAAGAAAAAGGCATTCAAAATTCCTTCCAGAAATAAAGCAGTATATAAAACCAAACACAAACGCTGTACATCTGCCTTGTCCAGCACTGTGTTAAGTCCAACTAATGCAAACTTGAATCAGGTACATAGCACCAACACGAAAAATATGGCATTAGGAATTAAAAAAGACTTCTCATTTTTACTTTGGATTACTATTGTTTGTGCTATTTGAAGGAAAACGACCATATATCTTCTTAAAAACAAAATAGAAACCCGGAATTCCACAGAGTATAGCCATGACTATGATGAAATCTGAGCGAAATATTTTTAAGGCTTTCTTGGTCATTAGAACATCACTTTAAACATGCAATTATAAAAACACTTTGAATTGTTTTGCAATAGAAAAATCAGTATTTTAGTGATTTCTAATTTAATTTTGGTGAACAAATTTCAGATTTAATAAATATTGGTATCCCTGTCATAATTAGCTCTAAATATAAAAATGCTCTAATGGTGTAGATTAAGGCATTTTTTAATCCTTAAAAGTAGAATCCGCCTTCTATTTACTTAGAGGCCCCAATATCCTCACAATGTTAATATAGAAGAATTGGATCAATTATTTGCACCTGTACGTCATTTGCACCTGCATCCCTGGCAACTCCAAGTAAGGTGGCTTCAGTGGGAACCCATTATAATGATTTTGATGTTTTGAGTACAGAGAAAAACACAACTCCCGGCATATATTCATTGTCTATAGAAAACTTTGTTGACGTTTTTTGCCCCTGCACAGTGTTCATTATAGTTGCAAAGTGTACTAGGCCATTTGTTTTATTGCATGAGATTTATTCTACTTAAAAGGCATTTACCAAAGCATCGGCTTTGGCAACTCTTCGGCAACTGAAAATATGTCATGCAAAATTGCACTCTGTTATCAAAGGACATTAATCTAAGATCTGAGGTTACCCTGAGGTGAGGAAATATATTGAAATTAGGAATGTTGAACATGGCACACAGAATGATGCTCTATACTGAACTAATAATATATCAATTTGGGATATTTCTTTTACTAATAAGCTATACTGAAAAGAACAAAAAGCAAATTTTTTAAAAAAGTATCTCCATGAAAGCAAAGGAAGTGTCCTACCATAGATAATTGGCTAAAGACGCTGTGCTACATATATACAATGGAATATTACTCAGCCATAACAAGAGATGAAATACTGCCATTTGCAACAACATTGATGGACCTCGAGATAATCATGCTAAGTGAAATAAACCAGACAGAAAAAGTTGAAAACCACATGCTATCATTTATATGTGGGATATAAACCTAAAAGCAATAAATGAACAGGACAAACA
>NW_011888858.1:767275-770760 GCF_000151845.1 Pteropus vampyrus
GTTCTTTTGTTTTCAATTTCATTTATTTCTGCTCTAATTTTGATGATTTCTTTCCTTCTACTGACTTTAGGCTTTATTTGTTCTTCCTTTTCTAGTTTTGTAAAGATATAGCGTTAGCTTGTTTATTTAGTCTCAGTCTTGTTTTTAGAGGTAGGCCTGTAATGATATGAACTTTCCCCTTATGACTGCTTTTGCCGTGTCCCAACAGTTTTGATATGTTGTACTGCTATTTCACTTATAATTCATTTTTATGTATCTCTTGATCTCTCTTTTTATTTCTTCCCTGACCCAGTTCTTCTTCAGTGGCATGCTGTTTAATCTCCATGTATTTGTGATTCTTCCTGCTTTCTTTCTGCAGTTGATCTCTAGTTTCAAGGCATTATAATCAGAGAATATAATTGGTGTGATTTCAACCTTCTTATATTTGTTGAGGCTATCTCTGTTTCCCATTATGTGTTGATTCTTGAGAATGTTCCATGTGCACTAGAGAAGAATGTATAAACAATTGTTTTGAAATGGAAGGCTCTGTAAATGTCAATTATGTCCAGTTGGTCTAATGTGTCATTTAAGAATGTTATTTCCTTATTGATGTTATTTCCTTATTTTCCGTTTGGATGATCTGTCCATATCCGATAGTGGGGTATTTAGGTTCCCTACAATGATAGTGTTTTTGTCTGTTTCTCCCTGTAGTTCTGCTAGTAATTGTTTTATATATACATATTGGGGCTCCTTGATTGGGAGCATAGATATTAATAAGTGTTATGTCCTCTTGGTACATGATTCCCTTTATCATTATGAAGTGTCTCTTAGTATCCTTCTTTACTTTTTTATTTTGAAGTCTAGTTCATCCAATATTAGTACTGCCACTCTTGCTTTTCTCTGAATGCCATTTCCTCGAAATATTATTTTCTACCCCTTCACTTTGTTTCTATATTTGTCATTGGAGCTGAGATGTGACTCTTAGAGGCAGCATATTGCTGGGGTTTGTTTTTTGATATATTCTGCAACTCTGTGCCTTTTCATTGGCGAGTTTTGCCCTTTTACATTATGGGTGATTATTGAAATATGAGGTCTTCTTACAGCCATTTTATCTTTTGCTTTCTGGTAGCTCGGTGTTCCCCTTGCTTCTTTGTCCTTGTGTTTCAGTCTTCTTTATTTCGGTTAGCTATTGTGGGTTTTCCCTCTGGTTCTTCTTGTTTTATGTTATATACTTCATTTCTGAATCTTTAGTGTGTGGTTACCATTACGAATATGAAAAGGATAATTATATATACAGTCATCCATTTTCTTCTGCACGTTCCTTATCTCCATTCCCCTTTGCGAATTTACATCTTTGAATCCTCCCCTTTTCAGTCATTGTTATCTCAATTTGTCTCTATGTATGCTGAACATTCATTACTATCTTATTATAATTCTCTTCTTATTATTTAAGCTTAATGCCCTCTTCTTAGTAAGGGTTGCACTCCTTTGCTTCTATTTGCCTGACAGTCACTTTATTCCTAATTATGTATATATATTATTTTGTCATTTTGGTTCAGGTGAGCTGACCACTTTCGGTATTTCCTGTAGTGCAGGCCTCACAGTGGAGAATTCCCTCAATTTTTGTATGTCTGGAAAGTTCTTAATTTCTCCTTCATATCTAAAGGAGAGCTTAGCTAGATACATTATTCTAGGCTGGTAGTTCCTTTCACTTAATAGTTTAAATATTTGATTCCATTCTTTGTGCTAAGAAGTATGAGAATAATCTAATGGGCTTTCCTTTATAAGTTATCATTTTCTTCTCCTTGGCTGCCTGAAGAATTCTGTGTTTGTCGTTGATTTTTGATAACTTTAACACAATGTATATTGGTGAAGGCTTTTTTGGTTGAGATAATTGGGTATTCTGCTGACTTCTTGAATTCCAAGCTCCTGCTCATTCCTTAGATTTCAGAAATTCTCGTCCACTATTTGTCTGAAAATGCTTTCTAGTCCCTGCTCCTTTTCCTCACCTTTGATAATGCCCGTTATTCTTATGTTTCCTCTCCTGATGGTATCAGCTAGTTCTTGAATTTCTCTTTCATTATTTTTTCATTCTTCAGTTTCTCTCTTCTTCCTTCTGATTTATTTCTAGATTTCTGTCTTCGATATCACTGATCCTTTCCTCCATTTGGTTTACTCTATTTCCCAAGCTTGCTATGTCACTTTTCAACTCTTGCAATGTGTTTTTCATCTCCAGAAGTTCTATTAGGTTCTTTTTGAGGGTTTCAACGTCCTTGCTCTGCTCATCTAGATGTTTTTTCAATTCTTGAAATTGTTTATATGACTTATATCAGAACTCACTGTTTTTCCAGAAGTACTATCCTCAATTCTCTGTCATTAAGTCATATATTTCTTTGTCTGTAAGCTTATTTTCTGGAGATTTTTGTCATTCTTTCTGAGATGCCTTGTCACCTTGCTTGTTCATGGTGTTTAATGGACCATTTTTCCTCCTGGGCATTAATGGAAATGTATTCTGCTTTTTCTCAGAAAGAAGATTTATTATATAAAGGTATCTCTTTAGCCCGCTGCAAAGAATGTGCTTTTCTTTTGGTTTCCAGTAGGTGCCATCTAAAACTCTTATATCTCTGCTTTATACAAAGTCTTAAAAATGCTTTTTATTTTCTGATAGATATTTAATCACACTCGCTACGCTCAGTTTCAGTCCTTGTCAGTGTTAGCAACAGTTTCAGTAGCATTTGCTCAGAATCCCCTGGTGTTCTGTGGTATCAGTTTCGGAGGGTATGGGGAGATGGGCCCTCTGTGTTGGGGGTTGGGGCTGCAGCTCAGCCTCGTTTTTGCGACCGCAGCCAGTAAAAATCAACTGTTGTTTTTCTACTGATCCTCTTCCCTGCCTTCTGCCCTGATGACTGGATCCTGCCACAGGCCACACACAGCTCACAGCTTTCCTAGACAGGGATGTTCAGGAAACTTGCCACTCCTTCTCCCCTCCCCCTTCTCCTACAGGAAGCTCTGGCTGTGAGAGGCAGCTTCTTTGTTTCTCCCAGTCCAACACCCAGAGTTCTAACTTGTGGTAGTTCTTATGCACAGATCCACACTCAGACATGCTGTGTGCAGTTTGTGTGGTTTTTGTTGAATTTTAGATGTTCAGCTTATTGTTGTTTCAAGGAGAGAGATCTGGGGACATCTCTCACTCCGCCATGTTTCCAAAGATACTTTAGATTTTTAGAAAAATCCACAAAGATAAGGCTACAGCATAAGTTCCAGTTTAGGCAAATACCTTAGGGGTGAACATGCCACCATAGTAACCACCATGACCGGTTTTCCAGTCCTCTTTCCAGTCACCGAGGCCACTGCTTGGAGCAACTGACACTAACAACAACTAACTACTTGCTGCTGCTGAATCCACTGTGTGCTCCTAATTTTAAATAAAAAATTCAGAAGTTGAAACTTGATTCTACATGCAATGGAAGTCATCATTGAGGGATTTTAGCTATTGAGTGTCCTGT
>NW_011888858.1:770810-779914 GCF_000151845.1 Pteropus vampyrus
GCTCCTAATTTTAAATAAAAAATTCAGAAGTTGAAACTTGATTCTACATGCAATGGAAGTCATCATTGAGGGATTTTAGCTATTGAGTGTCCTGTTATGTATTAAGTTAAAAATAATAATTATGATTGCTTATGTTTATATTAAATAACCTGTTTGTCCTTTGACTTTTTTTTTATCGACTGCATTTAATATTAATGTTACTATTACTTTGTGCTTTCTGTATTCTTTTTCTGTCTCTACTGTCACATATCTGTTATTTCAATAATTTCCTTATGTTTAGGACAGTGTAACAGATTTATGGAGGTATGTAATGATCTTTAAAATCATGCTTGTCATACTTTCTAGGGACGCTTTTGCCTACAGTACTCCCAAAGTGGCCTGACCAATTGAAACTAACTGTTAATGTGAAAAGGCCTGAAAATGAACATTTAACTTTGGATTTCCAAATAATGAAAGGGCTGAGAGAGCACACCAAAGAAGAGGTCTTAAATGTTAAATAAGAATACTTCAACGTTAAAAGAAAATGATAAAATAAGCATGCCTTTGATTATATAACCTTTTATCCTAAAAGAGCTTTCTGATATTAACTCACTTCATTTTGGCAACCCCCTTTATGAGATATTTTATCTCTATTTTAAAATCAAGGAATGGGTGCAAAAAAAGCTAAGTGACTGCTTGGATCACAAGACTTGTAAATGACAGAGCAAGGCCTTTGACCTCGGTCATCTGATAACAAGTCCAAGACTATTTCCATCACTTCACATAGTGTTCCACAACCAAGACCTGGAAAATTAAATGTCTCAGATGGATGGGAGTTCTTAAGGTACAATCTCAATGAGGGGTTGAAGGGAAGTTTATCAGGATTGCTTTTTAAGATTTTAAAAAAATCATTCACATAAACATACACACACAAAGATAGGCTATATACACAGACTATATATTATATACACAGACTATATTACCCTTAGTTTAGAGTATTGTCATGGTGAGCCATTGGTATTGATGCAGATAATCATCAAAGGGTGTAAGGATGCTTAAGAGCAGAGATAGTTGAGAATTAATGATCCAATACTTTCCTTCTAAAAAATAATCTTGAGTAATTTTTAACTGAAAGTAAGAAGAAATATAGTCAAATAAATTAATGTAAATGTCTGGTGTAGATCAGGTATGGAATAAGCTTGTATAGAAGATGAGCAAAAGTAATATCAAAAGATAAAAACAACAGGATTATGTGGATCTGAGAGAAAAGTATCAGAAACATTTAGGCTAATAATACATTGAGATATGTGAAATGAAAAAGCAAAGGAGATATTTAACAGTCAAAATCAAAACTTCATTTTTAGTTATAGAAAAACATATTCAACATTTTAAAGCTTGAAAAAATAAAAAACTATAGAAAAATTAAAAATTTTCCAAGAATTTTATAACCTAGATATAAGCACTACTGAAATTATATAATCTCTTCTAAATCACATATGTACATGTTGTTTTAACAATAAGTATTGTTTTCCAGAGAGGCTGAACATTTTATATACACTTATCTATATTTTTACACACTTATCATAAATATTTATTAATACTTCTGTAATATTATTAACAAAAATAACAACACTATATTTTTCTCTCCACAAAGACATGATATTAAGTGCTTTATGCATTATCTTATTTAATTTTTTTATTGGAGTATATTGGCATATAACATTGTGTAAGTTGTAAGTGTACAATATATTGATTTGATACATTTATATATTGCAATGTGATTACCACCGTAGTGTTAACTAACTCCTCTATTATGTCATATAATGAACATTTAATTATTTTAAATGACTCTTCCTGTTCTTTTTCTATTTTTAGAATAATAATGCTTCTTAAAACTCTACTTGTCAGCTCTTTTTAGCTTAATGATATTAACTCTTCCTCTAGCATATCTAAAAGGAATTTCAAAGTATTGTTAAAAAAAAATAATTAGAGAAACTTTATGTATGATTAATATTTAGGGAAGAGTGTTAATAGATGACACAGAGAAACAGATAAGATGGTAGGTTTATTCTGCAAATTCCCAGTAAAATTTTTGAATTTTGTTTATGTAAAATATATTACAAGCTATAATTTAATATAAAATTATGAATTAAATGTTCCCACTATTGTAATAAGTTTTAATTACTAAGATTTAAAAGTCAAATTTCAGATTATTAAAATAAAAAATTATTCAGGCAATTAGAGCAGTCTAGCGACAGATGAAAAATGATCTAAATGAACCCCATCTCATCACTGGAAGTATCCAAGCAGAAACATCCCAAAATGTAATAAATGCTTATGTGTATATTTATGTATATATGTATGTGGGTGGGATGTTACTTATACTCACATCATTAGTTCATCTATTCAACCAATTAGCTTTTACACTTCTGTTGAGAGTCTACTATATGTAAGATCCTTTTATAAGTACTTGATGGAAAAAACGTTAGTGAACATTATTACCTTATAGAATAATAGAGGTGATAAAAATACAAACAAAAGATGTAATATTAAATATGAACATAATTTAGGATGAAGAAATAGTTCTTCTAGATAGCACACTGAGGTAAGTTTCCATGAATGAATTGCCACTAGAATTATTGCTGGATGAGAAAGTTTTAGACATGTTGGTGCAAAAGGCAGCGGTAATATAGATGGGAAAAATGGAAAATAAGCTATATAATTTAAGACAGACAAATAAATACAGTGAGCTAAGTTTAAGAAAAAATAAGAGATTACAACTTAATATATACTGGTTTAGTAAAGAATCGTATTTCAACCTAAAAAGTTTGAGGAATAAATATATAATAAGAGACTGATTATATTGTATTATTTGAAATAATTGCTGTTGAAAGAATAAAGAAGAGAAAATATTGGAAAGAAAATTTTTAATCAGGAAGTCCAAGAAAGCTTATTAAAATTATTCAAGGAAGATATCATTTGTATGGTAGCAATGGAAATGGAGCCAATGAGATGGTATAAATGGCACTGCATGTGTAGAATTAAGAACTCTTTGGTAATGTAATTTAAGAACTCTTTGGTAATTTAGTAATGGCGATATCGAGAGTGGTATGTAGAATAAGAAGTTATGATGCTGAGCTAAGCATGCTGACATAGTTAACAAAAACAAAATTAGAAATAAGAGAAAACTGAATGAGAATATATTTGGTTTGATTTAAAACTTAAATAACCCAAACGTCAGCTGAGGTAACCTGTCCTAGATATTTTAATCAAAAGATTAAGAATGTTTAACTATATGCAGCAAAAGCTATTTATTCTTTTGGGACAGAGATAGTGATTGGGTGGGTGTAAGTTTTACCAATTGAATTTAGTTCTATTTCAAATTCTGTTAAAATAATTCACTTTATAGAAAACATTTCTATTAAATGCATGCTGAGTATTCCCACCATGTGGACCGAGTCATAAAATTTAATCCCCTGCATATTAAAATTACTGGCACATTATAAACTACTAAAAAAAATAAAAGAGAAAAACTACCACAGTTTTAACAAAATTATTATTTAATGACAGGTGGACTAATCTTAAACATGTAGTTTTGAATTTATAGTTCATTTAGTTGTATATTACAATTAGACAATGTCACAGATTCTTGAAGTTTTTCTTAACCTACATGAGGGAAGATATCTATCTCCTTCCAGGCCCTCAGTTAATTAATAATTTACTTTGATTAACAGATGAGCATTAATTACCACATACTATTTTTAGCAGTCCCTAAGATAGCACACAATGATCCCTGCCTCCTATTATCTGCACCTTATGTATTATCTATATGATTTTCCTCTCTTGCTCTGAAAAAAGCCAACTGCCACGCTCTGACCTATCCTATGGAGAAGCCACTAAGCAAGAAACTAAGGGAGGTCTCTGGCAGCAAGCAGTGAGGAACTGAAATTTTCAGTTCATAAGCCCATGAGAAAGTGAGTCTTTTAAAAAATTATTTTACTGAAGTCGAAAGTGAATTTTCTCTTTTGAGTCTTCAGATGAGACCACAGCTCCAGCTGACACCTTACTTCTTTGAGAGAGTTCCCAATCAAGGTACAGAGCAGACTTGTGAGAGATCTTGAGGTGAAAGCATTCAGCTGAGGCATGCCTAATTCATTTGCCACAGAAAACGTGAGATATTAAATGTTTATTTTTAGCTACTGGATTTTTGGATATTGTGTTCAATAGTAATATATAACATATTGGGAGATGTTTAGAGGTGGACTTCTTCTATTATGTAAAAGAAATATTTCATAGACCAAGCATACAAATGTTATCTTGGCATTAAGTAAAATAAAGACATATGATTATCTTATACTTGCATTGCATCTACTTTTTGTAATTTATATAAATTACCTCTTGGGAATGGAACCAGTCAAGAGTACTATATTATATCAGCTAGTGACAATTTATTAAGACTTTTCCTCTTGGAAGATAGCCTGCTTCATAAAATTGTCTGAGGACCTCTAGGCATGATCAAATTTTTCTGAAGATCTGGAGACACGAAGCACATGTAAACTATGGAAGTGTAGATAATATAGACACAAACATTATTCATTCTGTTTTTTAAAAGTACTAGATTGTCTTTATCCTTTCTGATTTCAAACTCCTACCATGTATCTTTATTCTGTGTTGACACTGCTTTTTTTCATCTGTTTTTACCCACCTTAAAATTATTCTTTATTTATTCTTAGAACCAATTCATTTTGATTACTTGCTTCCTGAAAATTCACACCTTTTTATTTAAATTCTCCACCCACAGGTTTCTTATAAATGCGGTTTTTCCAAATAAGAAAAATTTCTTCCAGATGACTAATTCTAGTGACAACTTGTTAAAATAATATTTGTTTTTTTGCCCAGGAATGATTTGAGAGATCAGCTAGCAATTTAGTTATCAGTTTCTGTGTTAGCAAAGATTGGTGATGTAGGATAAAGTCATCCTCTAGGGAGAAGCCCTCTTTAAGGCAGGCTAATTATTTTAATTTAGCAATGACAAAAGAAGAGCTACTGAAGAAATGAAAAAGTCCCCCAAATCAAACACACTCTATTTAAGGTTATCCTGATTGCAATCAATTGGATTTTTCTTTTCCTTCCCAGTTTGAAACTGAAAATAAGCTTCGTAAAAACAATTTAGAATGCCATCTCACAATAAAGTATCACACAGAGGGTAAATCATTTCCAAAATGACATTGTAAATTCTATTGTGAATTAAGTAGAAAAAGGTCTGTTAGGTCTATGTGATCCAGAAAGGAGAACTCAGGCTAAATTATTTTGTATAATAATGTGATAAAATTACCTTTAAAAAAACACTGTTGACTTCCAATGATGAAGGCGTAACAGACCAGATTTTCTCCTCCTTCTTAAAAGAACTAAAAACAGGACGAAATATATAACAATGGTTTGTAAGACATTGTACATCAGGCAACAAAGAACAGTGACCGCTAAGACCAGAAAAGTTTTGATTGTTCCAGTTTGCTTCTTTGATAGAGTTTCCAACCAAGGTACAGGGAGAGAAAACCCAGGTAAAGCTTGATAGATTACCTGAGTTGAAGTGAAAGAGATGAGAGGTCGAGGAGAGCAAATCAACTAGACTTTGCAGGGCTGAAGAGAAGAAAATTACACCAAGAGAAAATTTCAAAGATCTGCAGAGAATTTCTCTTGAGTAGCCCTGAGTACTAATCATTGCATATGTATGAGGAACTTACTTGAGGCTAAAGAACAGACCACCTGGAAGGGTTGATGGTAACAGTGTTAGATGCTCACATAAGGCCAGGGATAGCATCTGTTTTCACCAGCCAGAATGGGCAACCTAACCTCATCATTCATTGGTCATTGACCAGAACACACAAAATAAGCCTTTATAGGTAATGGGGAATAAGTAGTCCAAGACTGGGCACTGCCCTGGTCCCATCTCATAAATCTTAATAGGATGACCTAAAAGGCTCCAACTGCTTGCAAGTAACTTTATTCTGTCCTGGAACTATGCTCAAGAATACAGAAACAAAAATATTTACACCTAAAAAAGTTAAAATCCTCAATGTCTTGCCAATAAAAAATTACTGGGCATTACAAAGAAGCAGATGAATATGATGCAGAGCGAGAAAAAAAATCAGTCAATCTAAAACTGGATAAGATTGATAAGAACTTTAGGATAATCTGAAAAGGACATTAAAAGTTATAGCTATTGCATGTGCTCAAAAGTAAAGTAAATAAAAAATATATTTTAAGAGTCATCCAAATAGAAATTATAGAAATAAAACCTATAATTTTTGAGATGAAAAATACACAGATGAGATAAAAGTAGAACAAACAGTAAAGAAGAAAAAAATAGTGAACTTGAAGACCGAGTAATAAAAACTATGCAAAATAAAATACATGGAATTAAAAATAATAAAAAAATAATAAGTAAGCTCTGGGGAAACATGAAATATCTTAATACACACAAAATAGGAGTCTACTAAGGAGAGGACATAGAAGGAGTGGGACAAAAAAAAAATTAAAGGGAAAATGACAATATTTTCCAAATTTGATTAAAACTATAAACCTTATTTAGGTCATTGAACTCCAAAAATAAGAAAAAGGAATAAGCTACAAAAGCAGCAATAAAGATAAAATCTTAAATTCACTCAGTGTAAAAGACAAGAGAAAAACCAAGATTAGATGATTGCAGATTTCTCATTGGAAATAAATGCAAGTGAGAGGACACTAGAGCAATATCTTTAGAATGCTGAAAGAAAAAACTTAACCTCGAACTCTATACCCAGAAAAAATAACTTTCAAAAAAATATGGAGCAAAGTGCTTTCAAACATACACAAACTCATAGAATTCATCACTGCAAGAAATATTAAAGAAATGTATTCAAGAAAAAAGTATACTAAATGGAAATATTGATCCACACCAAAAAATGAAGGCCACAAAAATGATAACTATCTGGGTGCATATGCAAGATTTTTTTCTTATTATTTACAGTTCTTTAAAAGAGAATCGACTGTTCAAACAAAAATTAACAATATAATGCAGGGTTATAAAAATTATGAAAGCAAAATGTGTAATAATAATAGCACAAAAATCAGGAAGGGAGAAAGTAAAAATCTCTTTATTCAGACAGCATGATTTTACCTATAGAAAGTCCAATGAAATTTACTTTTAAAAAAAGGCTACTGGACTACTAACTGAGTTTCTTAAAGTTGCGGTTCTATCCTTTGGAAACATGGCAGAGAGAGAGACGTCCTCAGATCTTTCCCCTTGAAATAACAATAAGCAGAACATCTAAAACGCAACAAAAAAACACCTAAACTTCACACCAGCCCGTGTGAGCGTGGGATCTGCGCATAAGAGCTACCACAGGTCAGAACCCCGGGTGCCGGGCAGTGTACTCAGAGAAATAAAAATGCTACTTCTCACAGCTGCCAGAGCTCTTGCAGAAGGAGAAGGAGGGAAGAAAGTGTGGCGACTTCCCTGATCATCCTTCCTGGAAGTGCCCCAAATTCTAGCTGCCGGCAGCAGGGCCCAGTCATCATGGCAGAAAGCAGAGAAGTAGACAGGAATGCAGAGAAAAAACAGTTGATTTTTACCCACCTCCCCCCCACCGGTTGCAAAATGGAGGCTGAGCCACAGCCCCAAACTCCCAACCCAGAGGATCCCTCCCCACATACTCTTCAGGACCAATCATCGCAGAGCCCCAGGGGAATCTGAGCAAATGCTATCAAAATTGTTTTTAACACTGACAGGGACTGAAACTGAGAGTAGCAAATGTGATTAAATATCTATGAGAAAATAAAAAACTTATTTAGGCTTTCTATAAAGAGAGACCCAAGAAGCTTAGACGCCACCTACTGGAAAAGCAACTTCTTTGCAGCAGGCTAAAGAGATACCTTAATATAATAAATCTTTCTGGGAAAAAGCAGAATACATTTCCATTAATGCTCAGGAGGAAAAATAGTCCATTAAACACTGCGAACAACCAAGGCGACAAGGCATCTTAGAAAGAAAGACAAAAATCTCCAGAAAATAAGCTTACAGACATAAAAATGTGTGACTTAATGACAGAATTCAGGATGGTAGTTCTGAAAAACCCAATGAGATCCAAAACAACTCAAATCAACAATTTCAGGAAATAAAAACAACTAGATGAGCAGAACAAGGAGATTGAAATGCTCAAAAAGAACCAAATAGAACTTCTGGAGATAAAAAACAAAAACAAACAAAAAAACACACTACGAGAGTTGAAAAATGAAATAGCAAGCTTGGAAAATAGAGTTGACTAAATGGAGGAAAGGATCAGTGATATCGAAGACAGAAATTTAGAAATAACCAGAAGAAGAGAGAAACTGAAGAATGAAAAATAATGAAAAAGAAATTCAAGAACTAGCTGATATCATCAGAAGAGGAAATCTAAGATTAATGGGCATTATTGAAGGTGAAGAAAAGGAGCAGGAACTAGAAAGCATTTTCAGACAAATAGTGGACGAGAATTTTCCAAATTTAAGGAATGAGCTGGACCTCGGAATTCAAGAAGTCAAAAGAACACCCAGTTATCTCAACTCAAAAATGCCTTCACCAAGACACAATGTATTTAAATGATCAAAAATCAAAGAATTCTTAGGGCAGGCAGGGAAACGAAGACAGCAACTTATAAAGGAAAACCTATTAGATTATCATTGTACTTCTCAGTGCAGACCTTACAAGCCAGATTGGAATGGAATCAAATATTTAAACTATTAAGGAACTACCAGACTAGAATAATGTATCCACTTAAGCTCTCAGTTAGATATGAAGGAGAAACTAAGACCTTTCCAGACATACAAAAACTGAGGGAATTCTCCAGTACGAGGCATGCACTACAGAAAATACTGAAAGGGGTCAACTCATCTAAAACAAAATAACAAAACAAAAAATATATGTACATAATTAGGAGTAAAGTAACTATCAGGCAAAGAGAAGCAGAGGAGTGCAACTCTTACTAAGAATAGGGCATTAAGCTTAAATAATAAGAGAATTATTATAATAAGATAGTGATGAACATTCAGCATACATAGGGACAGATGGAGATAAAAATGACTGATAAAGGGAGGAATCAAAGATC
>NW_011888858.1:779964-780421 GCF_000151845.1 Pteropus vampyrus
GAGACATATCTCAACTCTCAAGACAAATATAGACTCAAATTGAAAGGGTGGAAGATGGTATTTCAGCAAATGGCATTCGGAGAAAAGCAAGCATGGTGGTACTAATACTGGACAAACTAGACTTCAAAATAAAAAAAGTAAAGAAAGCTACTGAGGGACACTTCATAATGATAAAGGGAATCATGCACCAAGACATAACACTTATTAATATCTATGCTCCCAATCGGGGCACTCTGAAATATGTAAAGCAATTAAGAACAGAACTAAAGAGAGAAACAGAACAAAACACTATCGTCATAGGGGACCTAAATACCCCACTCTCAGATATGGACAGATCATCCAAACAGAAAATCAATAAGGAAATAACATCCTTAAATGACACATTAGACCAATTGGACATAATTGACATTTACAGAGCCTTCCATCCCAAAACAGCTGCTTATACATTCTTCTCTAG
>NW_011888858.1:780471-796985 GCF_000151845.1 Pteropus vampyrus
CATCCTTAAATGACACATTAGACCAATTGGACATAATTGACATTTACAGAGCCTTCCATCCCAAAACAGCTGCTTATACATTCTTCTCTAGGGCACATGGAACATTCCCAAGAATCAACCACATACTGGGACACAGAGATAGCCTCAATAAATATAAGAGGGTTAAAATGAAACTAACTATATTCTCTGATCATAATGCTTTGAAACTAGATATCAGCTGCAGAAAGAAATCAGAAAGAACCACAAATACATGGAGATTAAACAGCATGCCACTGAAGAAGAACTGGGTCAGGGGAAAAAATAAAAAGAGAGATTAAAAGATACATAGAAATGAATGATAATGATAAGACAATATATCAAAACTTTTGGGACATGGCAAAAGCGGTCATAAGAGGAAAGTTCATATCATTACAAGCATATCTCCATAAACAAGACTGAGACCAAATAAACAACCTAATATACTTCATCTTAAAAAGCTAGAAAAGGAAGAACAAGTAAAGCCTAAAGTCAGCAGAAGGAAAGAAATCATCAAAATTAGAGCAGAAATAAATGATATTAAAAAAATAATAATAATAAGTAAATGCAACGAAAAGCTGATTCTTTGAGAAGGTTAATAAAATTGACAAAACCCTGGCTAGACTCACTAAAGAAAAAGAGAATGGACACAAACAAAATTAGAGCAGAAATAAATGATATTAAAAAAATAATAATAATAAGTAAATGCAACGAAAAGCTGATTCTTTGAGGAGGTTAATAAAATTGACAAAACCCTGGCTAGACTCACTAAAGAAAAAGAGAATGGACACAAACAAAATCAGGGATGAAAGAGGGGAAATTACGACTGACATCGGAGAAATACAAAGGATCATGCAAGAATACTATGAAAATGTATATAATAGCAAATTCAATAACATAGAAGAAATGAATCAGTACTTAGAAAAATATAACCTCTTAGACTGAATCAAGAAGATCTGGAAAATCTAAATAGAACAATCACCAATATGGAAATTGAAACAATCATCAAAAACTTAACAAAAAGTAAAAGTCCAGGACCAGATGGCTTCACCAGTGAACTCTAAGAGGGAAGGTTTTTAGTTTTTCATTCAAAGATTTAATACCTATTCTCAAATTCTTCCAAAAAATCAAAGAGGAGGCAATACTTCCCAACTAATTTTATGAGGCCAATATTACTCTGAAACCAAAACCTGGAAAAGATAACACAAAAAAAGAAAACTACACAACAATATCTCTCATGAACACAGATGCAAAAATCCTAAATATGACACTAGTGAAGCGAATAAAGCAACATATTAAAAAGATTAAACACCACGATCAAGTGGGCTTCATCCAAGGGGCACAAGGGTGGTTCAACATATGCAAATCGATTACTGTGATACACCACATAAATAAATTAAAAAATAAGAATCATATGATCATATCCATAGATGCAGAAAAAGCCTTCAACAAGATACAGCATCCACTTATGGTTAAAACACTAACAACATTGGAATAGAAGGAAAGTACCTTACCATAATAAAGGCCATATATGACAAACCCTCAGACAACGTTATACTTAATGGTGAAAAACTAAAAACCTTCCCTCTTAGATCGGGAGCAAGGCAAGGCTGTCTACTCTTGCCACTGTTATTCAATATAACATTGGAGGTCCTAGCCAGTGCAATCAGACAAGAAAAAGATATAAAAGGCATTCAAATAGGAAACGAAGAAGGCAAAATGTCACTATTTGTGGATAACATGATTTTCTATAGAGAAAACCCTAAAGACTACACAAGAACACTACTAGAAACAATAAGCAAATACAGTAAAGCCTCTGGATACAAAATCAGCATTCAAAAATCCATAGCTGTCCTATACTCTAATAAAGAAATGTCAGAAAAAGAAGTGGAAAAAATAATTCCTTTTGCAATTGCAAAAAAAAAAAAAGAATAAAATATCTAGGAATAAATTTAATGAAACACGTGGAGGACCTATATAATGAAAACTACAAGACCCTATTAAAATAAATTGAAGAAAATACAAAGAAACGGTAAGATATTTCGTGTTTTTGGATTGGAAGAATCAACATAGATAAAATGACCTTATTATCTAAAGCATTATACAGATTTAATGTGATCCCCATCATAATTTCATCGGTATTTTTTAAAGAAATAGAACACAAAGTAATCAGATTCGTATGGAAGCACAAAAGACCCCAATCTACCAAAGCCGTACTGAGAAAAAGAATGGAGCTGGAGGCATCACTCTACCCGACTTCAAATTATACTACAAAGTGACAGTAATCAAAATAGAATGGTATTGGCAGAAAAACATACACAAGAACCAATGGAACAGAATCAAGAGTCCAGAAGTAAACCCATATTTATGTGGGCAAATAATTTTTGACAAAAAAGCCAAACATATACAGTGGAGAAAGGAATAAATGGTGCTGGGAAAATTGGAAGGCCACCTGCAAAAGAATGAAACTAGACTTTTGTCTATCACCACACATCAAAATTAAGTCAATATGGATATAAATATAAGACCTGACACAATAAATTGCATAGAAGAAAATAAAGTCAAGGACCTTGGACTTAAAGAGGATTTTATGAATTTGACCTCAAGGCAAAGGAAGTAAAAGCTAAAATAAATGAATGGTACTACATCAAACTAAAAAGCTTCTGCTTAGCAAAAGAAATCGCCAGCGAGGTAAAGAGACAACCATCTGAATGGGAAAATATATTTGCAAGCAACATCTCCAATAAGGGCTTAATATCCAAAATATACAAAGAACTCATACTACTCAAGAACAACAATAAAACAAATGATCCAATCAAAAAATGGGCAGAAGACTTGAACAGATACTTCTCCCTAGAGGACATATAAATTGCCAACGAATATATGAAAAGATGCTCAACATCGCTAGCTATTAGAGAAATGCAAATCAAAACCACAATGAGAAATCATCTCACAACTGTTAGAATAGTTATGATCAACAGGACAAGTAATAACAAATGTTGAAGAGGATGTGGAGAAAAAGGAACCCTCATACACTGCTGGTAGGACTGCAAATTGGTACAGCCATTATGGAAAACAGTATGGAGGTTCCTCAAAACACTAAAAATTGATCTATCATAGGATCCAGCAATCCCTCTACTGGATATTTACCCCAAAGTCTTGAAAACCCATATCCAAAAAGAAATTTGCACACCGATGTTTATAGCAGCATTATTCACAGTGGCCAGGACAAGGAAGCAACAGAAGTATCTTACGATAGATGATTGGCTAAAGAAGCAGTGGTACATATATACGATGGAATATTACTCAACCATAAGAAGAGATGAAATACTGCCATTTGCGACAACATGGATGGACCTCGAGATAATCATGCTAAGCGAAATAAGCCAGACAGAAAAAGTTGAAAATCATATGATATTACTTATATGTGGGCTATAAATCTAAAAGCAACAAATGAATAGGACAAACATAGACTCAGGGACATGGACAATGGACTAGTGGTTACCAGAGGGTAGGGGATGTAGGAGGAGAGAAAAGTTAGACAGGGTAAAGGGGGTTAAATACAGAGGGTTTGGGGGAGGGTAAAGTGGGTAAAGAGGATCAAATATATGGTAGTGGAAGGAAACTGGACTCTGGATGGTAAACACACAATAGAACATGCAGATGTCAAATTATAATGTACACCTGAAAATTATATAATTGTATTAACCAATGTTACCCCAATAAACTTGAAAATATAAAATAAAATAAAAAGATTTTAAAAATTAAAAATTAAATAAATAAATAAAATAAAGTTGCAAATAAAATAAAGCATGTCAACATATAAAAATCAATTTCATTTTTATATACTAGCAATGAATAACCAGAAACTCTAAATTTTTTTAAGTTTATTCTAGTAACATTGATTAATACAATTGTATAATTTTCAGGTGTACGTTATAATTTGACATCTGTGTATTCTTGTGTGTTTACCACTCAAAGTCCAGTATCTTTAAGTTACCATATAATTGATCCCATTTACTCACTTCACTCTCCCCTATGCAGCTATATTTGACCCCTTTTACCCGTCTACCTCCTTTCGCACCCGGCTAGTAATCACTTGGTCTATAGTCTTCTTGTAATCACTAGTCTATAGTCCATGTTCATGAGTCTATCTTTGATTTTCCTGCTCATTCGTTGTTTTTAAGTCTATGTCCCACATATAAGTGATATCATGTGATTTTCAACTTTTTCTGTCTGGCTTATTTCGCTTAGCATGATTATCTCGAAGTCCATCCATATTGTCATAAATGACAGTATTTCATCTCTTCTTATGGTTGAGTAATATTTCATCGTATATATGTACAATCATCTATCGTAAGACACTTCTGTTGCTTCCTTGTCCTGGCCACTGTGAATAATGCTGCTATAAAATCGGTGTGCAAATTTCTTTTTGGATATGGGTTTTCAAGACTTTGGGGTAAATATCCAGTAGAGGGATTGCTGGATCCTATGATAGATCAATTTTTAGTGTTTTGAGGAACCTCCATACTGTTTTCCATAATGGCTGTACCAATTTGCAGTCCTACCAGCAGTGTATGAGGGTTCCTTTTTCTCCGGATCCTCTCCAACATTTATTATTACTTGTCCTGTTGATTATAACTTTTCTAACAGTTATGAGATAGTATCTCATTGTGGTTTTGATTTGCATTTCTCTAATAGCTAGCAATGTTGAGAATCTTTTCATATATTTCTTGGTCATTTGTATATTCTCTAGGGAGAAGTATCTGTTCAGGTCCTTTGCCCATTTTTTGATTGGATCTTTTGGTTTTTTGTTGTTATTAAGTCATACGAGTTCTTTGTATATTTTGTATATTAGGGCCTTATCAGAGGTGTTACTTGCAAATATATTTTCCCATTCAGATGGAAATCAAATTTTTTTATAAAAGTATACCATTTACATTAGCATCAAGATATTAAATATTAAGGAATAAACCTGATAAAATATGCGAAAGTGCTGAATACCGAAAGCCAAAAATATTGTTGAAGTAATGTAAAAACTACATAAATCAATAGGGAGATACACTTTGCCCATGGATTAGAAAACTTCATATTGTTAAGATTTCGATTCTCCCTAAATTGATCTTTAGATTCACAATCAAAATCATATTGAAGTTTTGGGGGAATTGACAAACTAACTTTAAAATTTATATACAATGCAAATAACAAGAATAGCCAAAACAATTTTGAAAAGAACAAAGTAGGAGTACTAACACTACCTAAATTTAAGATTTATAATAAGGCTATTGCAATGAAGGCAGTGTAGTATTATCATGAGGATTGACAAATTTGTAATGTGAACAGAGTACGAACCCTTGAAATAGATCACACATATATGGACAGCTGGTTTTCAACAAAGGTACTAAGGCAATATTGTAGAAAAAAAATAGTATTTTCACCAAATTATGCTGGAACAATTGGATATCCATATGCAAAAAAAAAAAATTCTACACAAAGGACATTAAAAATTGATTCAATTGGACCAATTTTATATATAAAATGTAAAACTACAAACATGTTAAAAGAAAGCATAGCAGAAAAATGTATTACCTGGATTAGCAAAGGATTTTTTAGATATAACCTGAAAAAAACAATCCATTAAAAAACAAATTCACAAAGCAAACCTCATTAAAATGAAAAACTTCTGTCAGAAAGATATTGTTAAGATAAGGAAAGGAAAGCCATTGCTATTGGAGGAGAGCTCTATGGATACCATGGACTGCCAGAAAGACAAATGATTGGGCCCTAGGGCAAATTAAGCCTGAAAGATCTCTGGAGGAAAAAATGACAAATCTGAAGCTGCATGGTTCTTTGGAAAAAAAAAAACAAAAAACAAACAATAATGCTAAGAATAATAGAAAGAAGCAGGAATGAAGGAAGACCAAATATGACATGGATTGACTCTATAAAGGAAGCCATGAGCGTGAATCTATAGGAGCGGCCCAGGGTTGCCAAGGACAGGACATTGTGGACATCATTCATTCATAGGGTTGCCAGGAGTTGGAGCTGACTCAACAAATCTAGAATATATAAAGAATTCACAACAAATTCACAACAAATTTAGAATATATAAAGAATTCTCAAAACTCAATAATAACATACAAAATCACCCAAAACTAAAATAAAAAGTATTTGGACACTTCATCAATGAAGATATAGAGATGGCATATAAGTTCATAAAGAGATGCTAATCATCCAGTCTTTAAAGAAATACAAACTGAAACCATAAGGAGATAGATACTGCTAAAGCCCTATTTTACAATGACTAAAATTAAAAAGTATGTCCATAGCAATTGTTTGTGAGACTATGGAGCAACTGGAAACTTTCATGCACTCCTGGTAAAAGTATAAAATGGTGCAACCGCTTTAGAATACAGTTTGACGATTTCTTTAAAATTTAAATATATGCATATCATATGATACAGCCATTATACTGCTAGATATTTAGCCAATAGAATGAAAGCACATGGCCTTACAAATATTTTTAAACAAGTAGTCACAGCAGCTTTATTTGTGATATTCAAAAACTGGAAACAATTCTGATGTGTATTAACAGGTGAATAGGTAAACAAAATCTGATATATCTTGCAACAGAATATCTCTTGGCAGTTAAAAAAAAATAAACTCTTAATACATGCTAAAACATGGGTAAATCTCGAAATAAGTATGCTGAATAAAAAAGGCAGACCAAAGAAGTGCATGCTGCATGATCATATTAATATAAATTTTATTTAAAATTCTAGAAAATTGAAATTAATATATAATAATAGCAGAAAGCAGATTAAAGATTGCCTCTGGATGAAGGTCTCAAGAGTAGGACTGGAGAGGGCAAGAGTACAGCATCAAAAATGAGAACAAGGCAACTTGGGGTGATGAAAAATGTTCATTTTCTTCATTGTGATGATAGTTTCCTATCTGTATACATGTGTCAAAACTCATCAAATTGCACGCTTTAAGTATGCGTAGTTTACTGAATGTCAATTGTACCTTGATAAAAGTGTTTTTAAGACCATTTTGATATAAGAAGCTATAAAACAATATTTTTCCAAAAGATTTCCTATTAACGTACTGAAGAAAATAACATTAAAATCATAGTACAGAGTAGTACTATCAAAGAGATGGAAATAAAAGAAATGTATACATGACAGAATAGTTATGTTTGTGTTGTTCAATATCAATCTACTAGAATTCCGGGAAGTCTTTAGACTTTATAGATATTAAGTTAATACTTGAAAAATAAAAAGAACAAACAAATTGATTATGAAACAGGCATTTACTAAAGTGTTTATGCTATATATATTATTGTTTTGTCTTTTATTGAATTATGAAGTTGTCAGATTTGGGAAAGAATATGACTTCCCTTCAACTTGTGAGTCAGGTTTCAGCCTGGAGCAAATTTCTATGAAGATGATAGAAATGATGACAAGTCATTAAATGCAGCAGACCAAACATTGCTGCTACAATGTAACCCAAAATGGCAAGTCGACGACAGTTTGAGACTTGAAAGAAATTCTGAACTCATTCCCCAGAAGCCATTACATTAGTGAAGTTTATCTCAGTCTTGAAATTCGCATAAGTCAAGTGCTGAATTGAATTTACTACTAAGGCATCAATATAAACTACCACAGTGTCATCTTGTTCTCCTTCTAAATCACCTTATTCTACTCAAAGATAAAAGACTGCTTTCATTCCAAAAGGGACAGATTAAACATTAGCAGTCAGAAGCAATTGTTTCCCCCTTTTTTCCCTTCAACATCACCTGTATCCTTCTTACAACACCTTCTCCAAAGATTTCCTGCTGGCAGAAGAAAAGGGAAATAACAGTTGTGTCTCAGCACAGCATTAGCGATTCCATGGAGTAAAACTGAGTTCTTCCAAAACAATGTGTGAAGTCTTAGCAGATGAGAGGTAGAACTATGGCTTAGAGCATTGAGAAGCTCATTAATCTTAATCTGGATTTCCCAGAAATCTCTGCTCGTTGCTTTGAATAATTCATAGGCTGTAAGTACGTATATCATAAAAGACAATTTTACCATAATATGACATCAGCCTTGTAACAGTTGATGAAGACAGCCTTAACACCCGCCTCTGCTCAATCAAACTTCAGATAGGTTTCTTCCTGACTATAGACCTTCCTTTAGAAAACTTGCAATTGTAAATTATTTCTCTGCCCCTTTAAGATGTAAATATTCTTCCATATGTAACTATCAAGAAAGATAGCATTCCTATCTCCCATTTCTATGAGAAAGTAGAAGCCTAACTTTGACAAGAGCCAGTCAGTGAACACAGATATTTCAATCACATGTCTCTCCACTAATGTCCTCTAGTACTTTTCCACTCACACCAATGCTTAAAATCTCTTCCACCTTTTGTTTCAGTGGAGTTGAGTTTAATATCCCTCCTCTATTGCAATAGCCTTGGCTAAAATCTTCCTTGCCATTTAACTCTATCTGGTTTTTCTTTGACACTGTCCTTGAGAAGCCACCCCCTCTGGTAATTATTATGGTATAAAAAAGATTGAAAATGATTTTTAGCAAAATGCCTTAAACAATTCTTAAATTTCAAAATTAAATTATAAAATGTCTAAAGATTGAGTTATTCTGAATTCAGGTTGGTGAGTCTGCCTGTTTTGAACTGTTTAGCTTGTGAGTTTCCAGAATCCCAGTTTTATTTCCTGAATGCTTTTTCCATGTGATTCTGGTTGCCTGCCACCATATCTATTAAATAATATTCCCTGGTAATGTAGACTAAAGCCCATTTTGTCTTAGAATATTTTCTTTATCTGTTGTTAGATATCTTTGGAATTTGATTTCTGCTTGGCCTATTAATCTGAAGATGAGTCAGAAAAACCAAAAGAAACTCCCAATGAAACCTATAATAAATCTTGAATTTTTTAGGGCTTATGATTGAAGTATCCCAAGTCTGTGAGTAGATTAGAGAAACTCTTAGTACAAATAAGTCCAAGTTAAAACTCACAAAAATAAACCACTTTCTACAGCTTCTCCTAATACCATTTCTCCAATCTCCATCATAGGATGTGAATCCTTTGAATGTAGAGAAAGAACTGAAAATGTTACTGGCTGCTGTCACATTTTAGTAAAATAAGAGCTTTAGAGTGGTCTCCTGTATAAACCTTGTGAAAAATGACCATTTTGGGAGCTCGGTCAGAAAAAAACAAGTTGACTTATAAAAGTTTCAGAATGGCATTTGCTTTTGTAAAGTTATTCTAGCCCACCCAAGGGCCATGGTTATGGTGAAAAGGTAGTTCTGTTCCTGTAATAAAATCTACTGACTATAAAACTTAAATATATAACTAATTAGAGAACATGTAATAGGGATATTGATGTTTTTTTCTCTCAATTATTAATTGCTCATTTTTGGCATTGTAGTTTCTCTGATGGGCTGCTAGTATTTTCTATCCTGACACTGTCTCTTCAGATATGTTGTTGCTGATATTTTCAGACTGACTTTGGGCTTAGTCTGCCCAACTAAATTTTAAAATATTTACTGTTATTATCGCTTATATTGCTATTCTTTCTCTTTGTCTCTTAAATCTTAGTACTTGTTAGCTCCTTGCAATGTGGCTGAAAAGCGTATAGATGCTAGAAAGACATTTATATGCATAAATTCCTACAAAGAAACTCAAAACTATTCTCTGATAGTCTTTCTTCTTCATTAAAAAAATTTTTTTGCAACTGTGATAGAACAAAGAAAGCCTCCAACTTTAGAATTTTATCGCTCACAACCTTACTGTACTATAAATTTATGTGTTATAATAGATTTAAATACGTACTAAAAATATATAAAAGTATGATTTACATTTCTAGAAAAAAATGATGTGGATAGATGACTGAAATTATCACCTACAAATATTGGTACGATTGATAATAATGATAATTATAAAATTTATAAAGCATTTGGAAAATAGCATATGATTTGACATCTTTTATACCCTGTGAAATGAACTCTACAGTACTAAGCACAACTGAACTAAGTAAACAGTGGAATTTAGAGTCTTTGGGGTTTGCTATTCAATGGGGAAATAGGATAAGAGAAAGTGTAAATGTTCACATGTGTATAAAGAACCAATATCTTTTAATGCTTTAAGAGTTTCAAAGCATTTTAATACCTCATCACCATAATGGGTTTACAGGAAGTTAATTAAGAAAATAGAATAGACTTAACTTTTCATATTTTATGGCAAGGACTTAGAACCTCAGAGAAAGTCAAATAATTTGTCAGTCACGTGACTTATAAATTCCTCTTATTCTTGCTCCATTTTTCCTATACTATTTCTTAGGTACCCAGCCTGATTATAGTTTTCAAAAACTGAATGAAAAAGCTGGTGATTTTCTAGAGGAAATATATTTTAAGGATATTTAATCATGCACTTATTTGTTTTTTAAACACATATGGATCATTCTGGTAACCATCTTGCTTGAATTCTCAATAATTCAGCAAAATTCACCATTTCTTTCTCCCAGTAACACTCTGCTCTCAGATGCCATGAAACTACTCCCTCGATTTTCCTCTTACCTAATTGGTTATACCATCTTGTCCTTTATTTCTTTAGCCAGACTCTACATATTGTTATTTCTCAGGTCTCAGTCTTCTCTTTTTCTTAGGTACTTATATATCTGGATATATAATACCATGTGCTAACAACTCACAACTTCCAAATCTGTATTTCTTGACCAGATTTCTTCTCAGGTATCCTAATCTTAATGAGTTATATGTACTATTTTAGAGCGAGACAGATTTAATGTAACTTTTACTTTTCTACTTGCTATTAAAGGAGTGTGGGGAAATTAATTAACTTTTCTATATCATTTGTAAAGTGAGGAATATAATAAAACTACCTCAAAAATTCAATTACATGAACCTTATCAGAGCCTAGACATCTCCACTGACATATCTTACAGGAATTTCAGATTTAATCTAACCCAAATCACTCCTGCTTTTCCTCTGTATATATTATCCTACCCAGTATTCTTTGTGTCAAAAATTGACAGGGCTTCTTGTTAACACATATATCTGAAAGTTGTATTTAATGTTGCTATTTTTTTTACCCCATGCCATATTAAATCCATTATCAAGATCTATTAATTCTACCTTCCGAATAAATTGCAAATCTGTATCATCTTCTCCATATCATTGTCACAACTCAAGATTAGTCATTATCATCTTTTTCCTGGCCACATAACTGTTCTTGCTATTGTTTTTACTATTGTATTGTTCTTCTTATATCCATTATCCACTGAATGGTAAGTCCTTATTAAAAAACAAATAATATCATGCTACGCCCCTGCTTAAAACTTAGCAGTAGTTTTCTATTTCACTAAGAATAATACTAAAACCTCTTATCATTATCTACAAAAACTACACAATCTACCTCTTACTCATCTTTCCTGATCTCAAGCCACCCCTTTCTTCATCCACTGTGTTCCAGTCACAAAGGTCTAAATTCCTAGAATTTAATAAATTCTTTACACTATAAATCCTTTACCCTTCCTATCCCCTCTTCGTTGAATGTGTAAGGTTTCAGTAAGGAAGTTTCCTTCTCATTCTTTAAGTCTTAGTCATTATTCCAGAGAGATCTCTGGCAATTCTATTCACCGCCCCCCCAACTCAGTTATTTTGTTTTTAAACACAGCACCATACCCTAATTATCCTTTTAAAGCATATATAACTATCTGTAATTATTTTATTTGTTTATTTCATGTATTCATTTATCAAAATTTTTGAATATCTATCATGTTACAAGTTTTATTCTAGGTTCTAAGAATATAGCAATGCATGTCATCATGAATTTCACTTTTTAGTAGGAGAAAAGAAAAATAAGCAAGCAAATACTGTGGAAGGAAATACAGCCAAGTAAAACATATAGTTGGTAGAGGGTTTGACTAGGTGGTTAGGATGAAATTTTCTGAAGAGAGTATACTTAAGCTTAGACTTGGACGACATAAAGAAAAAAATTAGAAGATAAAAAGGGAGAACATTTCACACCATGGATTAAGAGTTTGATTCCCACATATGTAAAACACTTAATACCAAGTATACATATTAATACGTAGTTGGGTATATGAATCTAGAGTTCAGGGGAAAGATTGGGTTAGAAATGTAAGACTGAGATTCATCAGCATATATAAAACTCTAGGACTAGGTAAAGTGACCCAAGGAGTGTGTTTGAAATAGAGATGAAGAACAAGAGCTGCGATAAAAAAAAACCCACTAAAATGTATAGAGGATGAGTCAAAGAATATTGGCTAGTCCAAGGGACTGAACAGCAAGGAAATAAGAAAACCAAGGGAATGTACCATTCCAGAAGCAATGAGAAAGTGCCAAGTGCTATTCAGCACTTGAGTAATCTGAAGACTTAGTAGAGTCAACTTGATTTGGCAACATGGCAGTTATCTATAATTCTGACAAGACCAGATAGAAGGCTGGTTATCATTGGATCAAAAGAGAATGAAAAAAACGTGAAGCAGAGACCATAATCGACAAAGTATTATTTGGCAGAATTCTTCTATAAAAGCTAGCTAATTATTGAAGAAGTAGCTAGAAAACAATGGAATTTTTTTTTAAGATGCAGAATATTGTAGCATATTTATATGCTGGTGTAATTAAACTAGTAGAAAGGAAAACTAGATAATGTGAGAAAGTAGAGAAGTATTACGGAGTAAGAGGATGAATCGATTAGGTAAATTCTTGAGAAGACTTCTTGAGAAGTTTGAAATTTGCACTCATAAGTAGAATAAGCTCAGGAATCATATTTTATTTTTTCTGCAGCCACACTTAGCTACACAGAAGCACTATAAGAATATAGTAGATGGAGAGCTGTGTTTACCTATGGTTGAGGTTATGCCAAGCAAGAATTACACAAGAAGAAGAGTTGAGAATGTAGGCAAAGAAGTGACTACAATAATGGACCATAAAATCTAAGCTGGGTAAGAAGGAAGAGGACACAAATGAGGCTAATGGATCATTAAGATGTGGTAGAATGAATGTAATCTTTCTGGGATCTAGCAATTATCACACACTATCCTTAATAGTAAGTATATTAAATTTATCCAAAAGACATGATTTTTGTTGTACATGTCCTACATTCAGATAGAGGCTCCATAATGTCAAGAACAATGTCTGACTTCTTTGTTGTATTTTTAATATATGCACAGCTCCTGAAATGTAGTAATTTCTCAATGAATACTGGAATAAATAAATATTTATCATATACTGTCTATGTTCCTTACATATAATTTTAGGCATAGAGGATACAATTGCAAATAAGAATAATAAGCAGGTAATTACCAAAAAGGAGAAAACAAGTATTAGGATAGAAGAACATGGCATTATGAGAAATCAAGGAGGGCCACATATCAAATTTAAGGGGTTCAGAGGCAGCAACACCTAATAGGAGATACAGAGAATGAGTGATAGTCAGATCCAGAAGCATGATGATCACTGAAACTAACTGAAACTTGCTCAAGATAATGTTTTAATACCATGTAGAATTTTTAGGGAGAGATATGGGTAAGTTTTTGTTTGTTTGTTTGTTAATGAAAGGTAGAGAGCAACTGGCTAGTACTGTTTGTATTGATCAGTTACTTCCTTTTTATTTGAATTTTATATTCTTTCTCTAGTCTTTGACACTTAGGATTCTCACCAAATAGAACTCCACACTTAATTGCAAAAACTTCCCAGGATAGTTATCAAGGAATTTTTATTACAGTATTTATGGCTTTGCTTTCTTCCAGAGTGAGTTATATCTTTTGCTTTCATTCTTACATTCATAAGACTCTCTAGTCTCTGGTTGTACCCAACTTTTATTCCAATCAGATGGTTTTTCCTTGAGAAACTTACCAGGCATTCCATATGAAAGATATTTGAAAGGCATATAGATGAAATTATTTTTTATATTATCACTCTAAACAGATATTTTTATATTTTATATTTTATATTATCACTCTAAACAGATATTTTTATATTTTTTATATTATCACTCTAAACAGATATTTAATTGATATTTTACAGCTAAGGTGATGGGGAGATAGAGAAAAACAATATCCTTACCGAATTTGGATACTGGGAAAAAATTTGCTCTTTTAGGAATTTCTTGTTAAAAAGAACCTGCCAAATACTTCAGACAACACTAGGTAAAAATATAGTATTTCAAAATGTGTATTGTTTCCTAAGAACTTTGAAAAGAAGCTTAAGATCGACAAATACAAGCACCGACTTATTTATAAGTACACATTTGGGGAAATGCTACTGTATAACTATCAAGTTATCTTGGCTCTATGTAATAAAAATAAATGAACAATTTTATCAGTCCACAATATAACTCTGTTGTGATCTTAAAAAAATTATCCCCTAAAGCTATTTTATTTTGGTTGATAGATGCATAGAAAGATTTTTATGAAACAGAAAGCATAAATAGTTTCCAAGACCATCACAAACTTTCTAAAGTATAAGCAAGGTGCTTGGGAGAGACAGGATGGTGGAGAAGACTAGAAGAGTGAGATCTAAAAATAGATGCTTGAAAATGTATTTGCTTTGGTCATTCCACATTATAATAATTGGTATCAGATACACAGCTGTAATTATCACATAATCATTGTCAAAGTCATGTGTAGGCAGATGGTAGCAATGTTTAGGAAAGGAGATAACACTGAATTTTTAACAAGTGACAAAAAGATTGGCATGGTACAAACAGAACACTACTTCATTTGGCCGACAGCCAGGCAACCCCATGTGTTGTCATCCTGCCATCTCACAGAAGGCTTACATGCTCAACACGACAGTGATTCTTTCTCTCAGGAGAATACACAGACCCTAAGAATGAAAAAAAAGAAAAAAAAATCAGAAAGAGAGTAAATGGTTGCTCTTTATATTCTAAGTCTTATTTGATTTGAAGTTTTAGCATAGCGACCCAAAATGATATTCTGCTCATGTTAGGCAGTGCTAACTTTGGTTGAGAAATGTATAGTATTCTGGTTAAGAACGAGGGCTCTGGTGTCTGGTTCAAATACCAGCTAAGTATTAGTTGTGTGACTTTCAGTAAGTTAATTTATTTATCTGTGCTTCTATTTGAGCATCTTTAAAGTGTGAAAAATAATCAAACCTAGACTAAGGCACAATGGTGGCTGCCCTTCCAGCCCTTGTTCTGGTGACAGGTAATGCAGACTTTCACAGTATAAATCTTGCGTGAGCCTCTGACCCACCACCAGTGTCTCAGAGATCTTAGGAAACATGGAGGTGTGAGAGACGTCCCCAGATTTCTCCCCTTGAGATCAAAAATAAGCTGAACATCTAAAACTCAACAAAAACACCCGAACTACACACCAGCACATCTGAGCATGGGATCTGTGCATGAGAGCTACCACAGGTCAGAATCCCAGTGTCCGATAGTGGATAAAGAAGCTCCCTCTCGCAGCCACTGGAGCTCCCTGGGAGAAAGAGAGGAGAAAGGGAGATGGAGCGGCAAGTTCCCTGAACAGCCCTGCCTGGGAAAGCTGTGAGCTCCTCACAGACGGTAGCAGGGCCCAGTCATCAGGACAGAAGGCAGAGGAGTAGGATGGCAGAAAAACAACAGTCGATTTTTACAGGCCTAGGTTGCAAAACCAAGGCTGAGCCGCAGTCCCCAACCCTTACCCAGAGGGCCCCTCCACCCATACCCTCTGAAACCAAACACTGTGGAATTCCAGGGGAATTTGAGCAAACACTACCATTGCTAACACTGACAGGGACTAAAACTGAGGGCAGCAAGAGCGATTAAATATCTATCAGAAAATAAAAGGCATTTTTAAGGCTTTACATAAAGCACTGATCCAAGAGGCCTAGATACCACCTTCTGGAAACCAAAAGAAAAGCACATTCTTTGCAGCAGGCTAAAGAGAGATCTTTATGTAATAAATGTTCTATCTGGGAAAAAGTAGAATACATTTCCATTAATGGCCAGGACAAGAAATAGTCCATTAAACATAAACACCATGAACAACCAAACTGACAAGCCATCTCAGAAAGAAAGAAAAATCTCCAGAAAATAAGTTTACAGACACAGAAATATGTGACTTAAATGACAGAGAATTCAGGATGGCACTTCTGAAAAAACTCAGTGAGTTCCAAAATGAGTCATATCAACAATTTCAGAAATTGAAAAAACACCTAGATGAGCAGAGCAAGGACATTGAAAACCTCAAAAAGAACCAAATAGGACTTCTGGAGATAAAAATCACACTGCAAGAGTTGAAAAATGAAATAGCAAGCTTAAGAAAGAGAGTCAACCAAAGGGAGGAAAGGATCAATGATATCGAAGACAGAAATCTAGAAATAAATCAGAAGGAAGAAGAGAGAAACTGAAGAATGAAAAATAATGAAAGAGAAATTCAAGAACTAGCTGATACCATCAGGAGAGGAAACATAAGAATAATGGGCATTCTCGAAGGTGAGGAAAAAGAGCA
>NW_011888858.1:798119-798494 GCF_000151845.1 Pteropus vampyrus
GAGATACATAAAAATGAATGATAAGTGAAAGAGCAGTACAACATATCAAAACTGTTGGGACACGGCAAAAGCAGTCATAAGGGGAAAGTTCATATCATTACAGGCATATCTCCATAAACAAAACTGAGACCAAATAAACAACGTAATGCTTCATCTTAAAAAACTAGAAAAGGAAGAACAAATAAAGCCTAAAGTCAGCAGAAGGAAAGAAATTATCAAAATTAGAGCAGAAATAAATGAAATTGAAAACAAAAGAACGATAGAAGAAATAAATGCACCGAAGAGCTGGTTCTTTGAGAAGGTTAATAAAATTGACAAACCCCTGCCTAGACTCACTATGGAAAAAAGAGAAAGGGCACAAATAAACAAAATAAA
>NW_011888858.1:798544-803959 GCF_000151845.1 Pteropus vampyrus
ATCAAAATTAGAGCAGAAATAAATGAAATTGAAAACAAAAGAACGATAGAAGAAATAAATGCACCGAAGAGCTGGTTCTTTGAGAAGGTTAATAAAATTGACAAACCCCTGCCTAGACTCACTATGGAAAAAAGAGAAAGGGCACAAATAAACAAAATAAAGAATGAAAGAGGTGAAATTACGACTTACATCACAGAAATACAAAGGATCATACAAGAATACTATGAAAACTATATAACACCAAATTCAACAACCTAGAAGAAATGGACCAGTACTTAGAAAAATACAACCTTCTTAGACTGAATTAAGAAGAACCGGAAAATCTAAATAGACCAACCAGCAGTATGGAAATTGAAACAATCATCAAAAACCTACCAAAAATCAAAAGTTCAGGACCAGATGGCTTCACCAGTGAATTCTACCAAACATTCAAAGAAGATTTAATACCTATTCTCTTCCTACTCATCCAAAAAATCGAAGAGGAGGCAATACTTCTCAACGCATTTTATAAGGCCAATTACTCTGATCCCAAAACCTGGTAAAGATAACACACCAAAAAAGAAAACTATAGACCAATATCTTTCATGAACACACATGCAAAAATCCTAAATACACAAACCAAATACAGCAACATGTTAAAAAGATTAAACACCACGATCAAGTGGGCTTCATCCCAGAGGCACAGGGATCGTTCAACATATGCAAATCGATTACTGTGATACACTATATAAATAAATTAAAAAATAAGAATCAAATGATCATACCCATAGATGCAGAAAAAGCCTTCAACAAGATACAACATCCATTTATGGTTAAAACACTAACAAAATTGGAATAGATGGAAAGTACCTTAATATAATAAAGGCCATATATGACGAACCCTCAGCCAACATTATACTTAATGGTGAAAAACTAAAAATCTTCCTTATAAAATTAGGAAAAAGGAAAGCCTGTCTACTATCACCACTCTTATTCAATATAACATTGGAGGTACTAGAGAGTGCAATCAGGCAAGAGAAAGATATAAAAGGCATCCAAATAGAAAACGAAGAAGTCGAATTGTCACTATTTGTGGATAATATCATTCTCTATACAGAAAACCCTAAAGACTCCACAAGAATACTACTAGAAACAACAAGTAAATACAGTAAAGTCTCTGGATACAAAATCAATGTTCAAAAATCCATAGTGTTCCTATACTCTAATAATGAAGTTTCAGAAAAATAAGTGGAAAAAATAATTCTTTGTGCAATCGCAACAAAAAGATTAAAGTACCTAGGACCTATATAATGAAAACTACAAGACCCTATTAAAAGAAACCAAAGAAAATACAAAAAAATAGTATGATATTCCATGTTTTTGGATTGGAAGAATAAACATAGTTAAAATGACCATTTTACCTAAAGCATTATACAAATTTAATGCAATCCCCATCAAAATCCTATCAGCATTTTTTAAAGAAATAGAACAAAAAATCATCAGATTTGTATGGAAGCACAAAAGATCCTGAATTGCCAAAGCCATTCAGAAAAAAAAAGAACGAGGCTGGAGGCATCACTCTGCCTGACTTCAAATTATACTACAAATGACAGTAATCAAAACAGCATGATATTGGCAGCAAAACAGATACACGGACCAGTGGAACAGAATTGAGAGTCCAGAAGTAAAGTCATAATTACATGGGCAAATAATTTTTGACAAAAAAGTCGAAAACATACAGTGGAGAAAGCAAAGCCTCTTCAATAAATGTTGCTGGGAAAACTGGAAAGCCACCTGAAAAAGAATGAAACTAAACTTTTGTCTATCACCACACACCAAAATTAACTCAATATGGATTAAGGACCTGAATATAAGACCTAAAACAATAAAATGCATGTAAGAAACATAGGAACTAAACTCAAGGACCTTGGACTTAAAGAGGGTTTTATGAATTTGACCTCAAAAGGAAGGAAAATAAAAGCAAAAATAAATGAGTGGGACTATATCAAACTAAATAATTCTGCTCAGTAAAAGAAATTATCAACAAGGTAAAGAGACAACCATTGAATGGGAAAATATATTTGTAAGCAACGCCTCCGATAAGGGCCTAATATCCAAGGTGCTAGTATCCAAAATATACAAAGAACTCATACAACTCAATAAAGCAGAAAAGCCAATGATCCAGTCAAAAAATGAGCAGAAGTCCTGAACAGACGCTTCTCCTTAGAGGGCATACAAATGGTGAACAAATATATGAAAAGAAGTTCAAAATCGCTAACTATTAGAGAAATACAAATTGAACCCACAATGTGATACCATCTCGCAACTGTTAGAATAGCTATAATCAACAAGACAAGTAATAACAAATATTGGAAAACATGCAGAGAAAAAAGAACCCTCATACACTGCTGGTGGAACTGAAAATTGCTACAGCCACTATGGAAAGCAGTATGGAAGTTCCTCAGAAAACTGACAATTGATCTACCATATGATTCAGTAATCCCTTTACTGGGTATTTATCCCAAAGACTTGAAAACCCATATCCGAAAAGATATTTGCACATAGATGTTCATAGCAGCATTATTCACAGTGGCCAGGACATGGAAGCAAGGTGTCCTACGATAGATGATTGGCTAAAGAAGCAGTGGTACATATATACAATGGAATATTACTCAGCCATAAAAAGAAATGAAATACTGCCATTTGTGACAACATGGATGGACCTCAAGATAATCATGCTAAGCAAAATAAGCCAGACTGAAAAAGTAGAAAATCACATGATATCACTTATAGGTAGGTATAAACCTTAAAGCAAGAAATGAACAGAACAAACAAGCAGAGACTCATGGACATGGACTATAGATTAATGGTTACCAGAAGGTACAGGGAGGGGGAGGTGGGGGGGATGTTTAAGAGGGGTCAAATATAGGGGAGTAGGAGAAGGGTGAAGTGGATAAAGGGGATCAAATATATGGTAGCTGAAGGAACCTGGACATTGGGTGGTAAACACAATAGAATATACAGATGTCAAATTATAATGTACACCTGAAAGTTATATAATTGTATTAATCAATGTTACTCCAATAAATTTAATTTAAAAAAAATTAATTGAACCTACCAGTTTTAGGTGTAATCATCTAGAACAGCAGAGATGACAATTCTTGTGCAAGTGACTTGTTGAAGAACTGGACTGAGGAAAGAAGGGGGAGGTGAGAAGAAACAGAACTGGGGAAGAAGCTAAGCAAGTGTATGTTCTCAGTTGCTGTTCTTGTTATCTATTGCTGCATACTTCCTCCAGAATTAATGGTATAAAACAACACTCATTTTATTATCTCCTGAATCTGTGAATCAGGAATTAGAGCAGGGGACAATAAAACATGAGACATAAGTTTGGGGTCCTCATTTCTTCCCCAGTTGAGTCCACTGGGATTGAAACATTCAAGATAACTTCTTCACTCACACATCTGACACTTAGGCTGAAATAACACCTGGAGCTGACCAGCATCTTTTCTGCCTCTATCTGGACTTTTCTTTGTTCTTTACAGTATGGCCCTCACAGGATGGTCAGACTTTTTCACAGAGTAAATATTACAAGAGATAAATGTAGAAACTTTGAAGTTTCTTAAACGCTAACCTCAGAAATTTGCATTTTCACTGTTGCCACATTCTATTGGTAATATAGGGCCATCCCAGATTCAATATATAAGAGGACCTTACAAAGGAATAAATACCAAGAGATATGGGTCATGGGGAATCATCGTGGAGAGTAGCTGCCACAGTTGGAGCCAACTTTAACTTGAACTTATGAGGGAAAGAAATATGGAGTTTGTTCCATTTTTAAGCAAGGAGCCAGCCTTTTGTACTCTCCTATGGGATTGGTGCTAATCTCTCCAACAAGACAGAGGGAAGGGCAATTATCCAGAGATGAGGACATCTGTCAGCTCTTAGCACTCAGAACCCACAGAAACTAAGATATGAATGCACATCCAGGTAAAGGTGAGCAGAGCAGGCCATGGATATTGTCTGCTCTGCTACCTTGAAGTTAATGTGACTTCATTAACTTCATTGTAGCAAATATATGTTAATAAAATGCTTAATGAGAAATCGCTCTGATTTGTACCTCTTAGTACTGAGTAGTTGTTTCCTCTGTGACACTTGTCTTATAAGACACCTGAGAAGATATACCTCCAGATTAATATATGAATTTACCCAACTACTCTTCTATTGTATACTTGATTATACTACTTAAGATCAGCCACAATTAGAGACTAATTATGATTCCTCTCAAATTTTCTACCTATACAGAGAAGTTCTCCAGAAGTACTGTAGTATAAAAATTAAGCAAATTGAAATGATATTGCCTCTAATAAGCTACCTTAATTTGTACTCTGATTTCAAAGAAATTTGAAAAATGTCAATAATAACTTTCTTTTTGAGCCCCAATAAGGTACTAATTACTGCAGATTGGCTTTATTTTATTATACCTCATAATGCCCACCATGAGATAGATATTATTTTTTCTTATCATACAGGTGGACAAGCTGAAAATTAGAGAGACTGAATAACTTTTAATGCATAAACATACATACTTCAGTAAGTATGAAGTGGAATTGGATTTGAACCTGGGTCTCTTTAATTTTAAAACTCTGCCAACTGTATTATACAATAATCCATAGTATATAATCTAGAAGTGGTTATACCAAAAAGAATATGGAGACTACTTTTTAAATGTCTATGGTCTCTCTAAGATAATTTGTCTAGTATTTCTCCTGAGAAACAAAAGCAGATTTTAATATCAAAAGAATTGCCAAAGTATTCATTGAATATTCAGAGAAGCACAATAACTCAAGAAGAAAAATCTTTAGCTTCTTAATAAGTCTATTGATATAAATAAAAGCAGAGTAGTTACTATATTCTGATCAATGAATAATAGTGTTATTACAACCAATACAATTCTCCAAACAAACCAACTTTGACAGAAAGATTATAGCATATGAAGATCAAGGGATCATACTGTTTTTAAATAACAGCTAACAATTACTATGAGCCAAACACATTGTACAATAATTTAAATTTGTACTAAATCATTGAATCTTCATACCACCACTATGGATTAAGGTATCAGCATTCTCTCCATGTAATACATGAAGCATTTGAGGGTCAAATAGCTAACTGATGATGTAACTAACAGTAAAGGTTGTCTGAGTCCAGTTGTTACTAGAGAATGTCACCAAAGTGTATAACAACAATGGGCTTCCAAAAATTAAAATGTGAATTTATATTTACTCTTGCAGCTATAGACAGCACTGGACTCCTCAGACTTCTCCAACTGAGGGACTTCCTCTAGTAAAGTGAATAGAATATAAATCAGAATGTATGCTTCTTACATTCACCTTGTATTCTCAGAAGAAGTAGGAAGGGCTCATTTGTACCACT
>NW_011888858.1:806444-807845 GCF_000151845.1 Pteropus vampyrus
GCCTCAGTATGTTCTGTACTTCTTACTGAGAGGCCCCAAGCCTGGCATTAGCAGCACCTCTAAGCCCAGTGTAGGTGGTGGATACCTGCGGATTGTTTGGTGGCTCATGCCAGGTGGCCCTGGGCAGGGCACAGGCTGTGGCTAAACTTGGCCTGAGGCAGGACCACTCTTAGGAGGTTCATGGGCTGGCACACCCAGTAACCAGCTTTCAACTGAGCTGGAACACCACTTGGGGCTTCATCTGTGGATGGCACACTAAGAAAGCAGAATGAACTAGCACCAGAGCCCTGCTAAAGTGAATCTTGCTCCCTGAGGTCAGCCCCTGCACAACAGCAACTCCATTGTAGTCACCAGCCAGTCCTTGCAACCAATAGGCCCATGGGTCAATCCTTCCCATTGATGTGCAAACAGCAACCAAAGCTCAGCTACAATAGGATATCAGACATAACCCATACAAGGGACACAACTCAAGCACCCACCTCAAGTGATCAGAGAGACTGCACTACTGGGCCCACAGGACAACTACTACGTAAGAAAAACCACGTTACTAAGACCAGAAGACATAGCAGCCATACCTATTATATAGAAACATTACAGGAAGGCAGTCATAATAGGGAGACAAAGAAAGATCAAAGAAAGACAAAGATGTCCCAAATGAAAGATCTGAACAAATTTTCAGAAAAAAAAAATATACAAAAGACAAGCAATCTACCAGATGCAAAGTTCAAAACACTTGTTATAAAGATGCTCAATAAACTTTGGGAAAGAGTAGATGAACTCAATGAGAATTTTTAAAAAGAGAAAGAACACATAAAAATGGAGATAGAAAGCACAAAAAAAGAACCAGTCGAAAATGAAGAATACAATAACTGAAATGACATTAAAGGGGATCAAGAATAGGTTAGATAAAAAAGAGGACTGAGTCAGTGATTTAGAGGATAAGGTAGCAGAAAACATCCAATCAGAACAGCAACAAGAAAAAAAATTCAAAAAAATGAGAATAGTTTAACAGGCCTCTGTGACAACATCAATTGTACCAACATTCACATCACAGAGGTACCAGAAGAAGAAGAGAAAAAGTAAGTATTGGAAACCTATTTGAAGACATGATAATGGAAAACGTCCCTAATTTGGTGAAGGAAATAGGCATACATGCTCAGGAAGCGCAGAAGTCACAAACAAGTTGAACCTAAAGAGGCCCACACCAAGACACATCAAAATTAAAATCCCAAAGTTTAAAGACAAAGAGAGAATCTTAAAGAGAAGATTCTCTTTAAGAGAAAAGCATCTAACTACCTATAAGAGAGCTCCCATACAACTGTCAGCTGATTTCTCAACAGAAACTTTGCAGGCTAGATAGGATTGGCATGAAATATTCAAAATGATAAAAAAACAAGGATC
>NW_011888858.1:810570-811071 GCF_000151845.1 Pteropus vampyrus
AATTAGAATTCATGATACATTTTTGAATAAAATCATTTTAAATATTGTTTGATTTTAAAGTTCAGAAAACATCTCTAGCTCAATATATTTGATTCTTATGATGTCTTACTAAACATCTTTACCATTTTATTTCTTTTAGCTCTATAAAGCAGAAACTGCTATACTATTTATTTTGTAAATAAGGTAGCTGACAAACATAGCAGTTTCTCAACATGCTCAATATCACACAGCTAATGAGTGGTTCTGCTCGATTATGAACCCGAATTATCAGACCCCAGAATTTACACTCTTAAATATTACACATTATACTATAATACACTAATAATATTGAATTAAATAATTATGTGTGGGCGTATGGGTGAGAGAGAAAGAGAAATTCAAATGCAGTCTCAAATTTCAGTATACACTCCCAGCAACTTCCTCACACTTACCTTATAGTGACAGTGATATGTCTGCTAACATCTAACTAAATGTTTTTTACTTCATTTATCTGAAAAAGAA
>NW_011888858.1:812261-814889 GCF_000151845.1 Pteropus vampyrus
TACACTAATAATATTGAATTAAATAATTATGTGTGGGTGTATGGGTGAGAGAGAAAGAGAAATTCAAATGCAGTCTCAAATTTCAGTATACGCTCCCAGCAACTTCCTCACACTTACCTTATAGTGACAGTGATATGTCTGCTAACATCTAACTAAATGTTTTTTACTTCATTTATCTGAAAAAGAAATTACCAGCAGATGGGACATTCCTGTAATAAAGGTCACTGAATTGAGACTTAGGAAGCTTTTTGGTCTTGAAGGCAGGATGCTAGTATGGTGTCCAGAATGCAGCAAATGATCAAAAAGTTAACTAAATGAGTGAAGAAGTAAACATAAATCCCAGGGGCAGGAAGAAATGTTCTTGCGATAATCCTTCATATACAAAGACAAGTAGAATTTACACTTGCCTAAGAGTAATATGTATACACAAACCATGTTAGTGGATCTATTCCACAAGAGAGAACAAAAAGAAACAGAATACAGAGAGACTGCAATTTTTATGGGCCAGGAAGAGCCAACAAAAGAAACATAGAGTAATAAAATAATAAAGTAAGAATAAAAGAAGATATAATCTTAGAAGTATATATTTAGTGATTTCTGAAAATGCTACTTCTTGTTTATTCTGTTCATTGAATAGCTGTGAATAAGCCTTCTTCTACCTTATACCTTATCAAAACAATAATGCCATTATTGATCATTTTAACTACTTACACACTATTTATCATAGATCTTTCCAGGTATTGACATGGAGTACCACTAGAAATGTTTCACAGGCAAATTTTTAAGAAAATGGAATATTTTCCAGTGTATTAATATTGTTTTGTTTATGTTTGAATGGCTACCAGATTAAATATTAGAAAAAGAAGTCACTCTCTACAATTTCATAAAGCCTGGGGAAAACACAAACATAAATTCAGGCATATTTTTCTAAATTCCTAAACCTTTTAATAGAGGAAAGCAAGCTCAAAAAGTAATATCACTCTAAAGTTTATTTAAAATGAATGTTAGATTGGGGAGAGACAGTAATTGATAATAGAAAATATAAGTGAAAAGGAGTTTAAATAATTTGATATATCCATGACATGTCTCTGCTAACACTCGCTCTACAATAAATAAATGTAGGGTTTATAAATTATTTCATTCCAGAGTCTGATTTTACAGTTATAGAATACTAAATTTTAGAATAACAATGAAACAATCCTTCCCATTACTTTTCCATTATACATTTTCTCTTGAATACATTTCAAAGGGATTTATTCATACTTCAAAGACACCAAAATAAAAGCCGAGTTTCCATGTTACTTAGGAAAAATGCAATTTGCTTCCCACAATAATTTAGCTCCTGAAAACCACCTCTTGATTATATTATCAATAAGGCAATAATTAAAAGTTCTGTAAAGAACCCCAGAATTAAAAACACAAGTCAACAGTACATTATTTTGCAAAGTCAATAACTCTTCCTTGAAATCATTCTCTCATGTAAGTTTCCTGTATATGTGTTTTCTTTTTTAAATTTTTTTAATGACAGTTAACATATAATAATATTACATTAACTGCAGGTGTTCAACATAGTGATTAAACACTTATATATGTTACAAAGTGATCACCATGATAAGTTTAGTACTCGTTTGGCATCATACATAGTTATTACAATATTGCTGACTATATTCCCTATGCTGTACTTTACACCCACGTGACTAATTTTAAAACCAGCAGTTTGCAGTTCTTAATCCCCTTCACTTTTTAATGTGGTTTCTTAATATACATAGATGCATATACACATGCATAAGATGTTTAGCTTATGTAGAATTGTATATCAGCATATTTTAAATTATAATATATCAGTTCTTAGAATAGACAACATATAAGACGATCTCAGAAAAATTATAAAAGCCTGACATTCATGAGATAGTAAAAACAAAAGAAGCCTGCGTAAGGTTGAATCTTTTTGAAATCACATATGTGAAAACACTTAGATAAATTGCTTGAATTAAAGAAATGAAAAAAATATCAGTGACTACAAGAACAATCATTAAAGCTTCCCTTTTTGCAACCTTGAAATTGGGCATTGACTTGTGACTTGCTTTGGCCAATGAAATGTTTGTGGATCTAACATGTGTCACACTTGGGCAGAAACATTAACAGTAGAAAGCAATCATCCACTCTTGTTCTCCAGTCTTGACAAATATGGAAGAACATATTGATTTGGAGGTGCAACACTGAGCCATCCTAGGGAGCACAATTGCCCTAGAGAGTCACTGAAACGTACATACAAGGACTATGTGTAGGAAGAAATAAACATCTGCTGTTTTACAACAGAGATCAGCAAATTCTTTCTGTAAAGAGTAAACCGTAAATATTTTTGGCTTTGTGAGCCAAATACCCTCTCTCAACCATTCATTCTTCCCATTCTAATGTGAAAGCAGCCATGAATAATATATAATGGTGTGACTGTGTTTTAATAAAAGATTATTGACAAAAGCAGGTGGATGGCTTGAATTGGCCTTGTTTTAAGCCAATGAGATTTGTGGGTTGATTCCTGCTGCAACAGAACTTACAATAATCTAAGACAAGTATCTTTTAATCTTTGTCAGATAGTGTTTTATCAGAGAGAAAAGAGGGTTATGA
>NW_011888858.1:815784-823714 GCF_000151845.1 Pteropus vampyrus
TCTTTCTTTCTTTCTTTCAAACCATTCTAGTGAAAACGAGTACTATCTCTTCATTGTTTTTACTAGCATTTCCTACTGATTAATGATATTGAGCAACTTTTCACGTGTTTTTTGGATATTTGCATTTTTTTTGATAAACACCTATTGAGATCATTTGCCCATTTTTATTAGGTTATTTTTTTGTTGTTGAGTTTTAAGAGTCATTTATGTATTCTGGTTACAAAAAGCATTATAAGATACATAATTTTCAAATATTTTCTCCTATTATATGGATTATCTTTTTACTTTCTTGATGGTATTAGTGATGCAAAAGATTTTTTTAATTTTGATAAAAGTCCAATTTATCTATTATTTTTCTTCTGCTGTTTGTGCTATTGATGTCATATCTAAGAATCCTTTGCCAAATCCAAGGTCATGAAGAATTATCCCTATATTTTCTTCTAAGAGTTTTATAGTTTTAGATCTTGAATATAGGTGTTTGTAGTATAAGCTCTGACAGTTGGGTTTTCCCTTATAATGCAAGTGCCTGAATGAGCTTTGATTACTGAGGCATTCACTTCAAAGATGACTATTTTGAATAAACACATTGCCAGCTATATGGCTAGATAAAGAACCAGCCACCCCACACCAATAAAAGCAGAACCCCAGATGTACAGACTCCTATCTAGATCTGGCTGTGTGGCCCCAAGCGTGTCATCTAATTTCCAGAATCTGTAAGTAATAAACCTGTCTCTCAAAATTTCCTGATGGTTATTGCTGAGGGCATTTTGCAATCTTGATAATCACAAGGGCCAGTCCAGCCATAATATTGGTTATCAATAGGCTGAGACCAGATGAAAAAGAAAAAATAAACAAATGGGACTACATCAAACTAAAAAGTTTTTGTACAGTAAAGGAAACCATCAACAAAACAAAAAGACAGCTGACTGTTTGGGAGAAGATATTCACTAATGATGTATTTGATAAGGGGTTAATATCCAAACTATATAAAGAACTTATACAACTTAACAACAAAAAATACATAATTCAATTAAAAAATGGGAAGAAGACCTGAATAGATATTTCTCCAAAGAGGAAATACAGATGGCTAATAGACATATGAAAAGATGCTCAAGGTCACTAACCATAAGAGAAATGCAAATTAAAACCACAATGAGATGTCACCTCATACCTGTCAGACAGCTATCATCAATAAATCAAAAAACAACAAGTGTTGGCAAGGATGTGGAGAAAAAGGAACCCTCATACATTGTTGGTGGGATTGCAAATTGGTATAGACTCTATGAAAAATAGTATGGAGATTCCTCAAAAAGTGAAAAATGGATCTACCTTTTGACCCAGCAATTGCACATTTGTGTATTTATCCAAAGAAAACCAAAACAATAATTTATAAAGATCTATGTGCTCCAATATTCATGGCAGCACAATTTACAATAGCCAAGATATAGATGCAACCTAAATGCCCATCAACAGATGATTAGATAAATTATGGTTCATATATACAATGAAATATTACTTAGCCATTAAAAAAAAAATGAAATCCTCCCATTTGCAATGACATGAATGGACCTAGTGGTCGTTATGCTGAGTGAAATAAGTCAGGCAGAGAAAGATAAATACCACATCATTTCACTTATATGCAGAATCTAAGGAACAAAAAGAACAAAAACAGACTCACAAATATAGTGGACAATTTGGTGATGGACAGAGGGCAGGGGGTTTAGGGGCTAGATAAATAAGGTGAAGAATTGAAGTAGTACAAATTAATAGTTAATAGATGGTCATGGGGTTGGGGAGCATGGCAGAGGGAATGCAGTTAGTATTAATATTATGCCTGGGTGGAGGACCTGGGGAGGGAGAGAGCAACTGGGGGGGATTGTTTTGGAAACTATATAGATGTCTAACCAATGTACTACATGCTTAAAACTAACTTAAGTAAATAAATTTAAAAGGTAGAAAAAAAATAGTTTAAGACCAGTACACAACAGTGCTTTATTTAAGTTAATTTTTATATATGATATTAAGTAAGGGTACAATTGTATTCTTTTGCATGTGGCTATCTAGCATCATTTGTTGAAAAGACTATTTTCCCCCATTGAATGGTTTTTGAATCCTTGTCAAAAATCAGTAGATCATGCACATCAGGGTTTATTTCTGGACTCCCAATTTTATTCTTTTGATTTACGTGTCTATTCCTACACCAATACCATACTATCCTTGATTATGGTAGCGTTGTAGTAAGTTTTTAAATCACAAAGTTTAAATGTTCCATCTTTGTTTTGTTTTGTTTTTTTCCATGATTGTTTTGGCTATTTTTAATCATTAAGTCCATATGAACTATAAAATCAACTTGACAATTTCTATAAAGAAAACAGCCAAGATTCTCATAGAAATTAGATCAATTTGGGAAATACTGCCATCCTAACAATATTAAGTCTTCTAATCTATGAATATAATATGTCATGTCATTCTGTATATTTAGGTCTTCTTTAATTTCAATAAATAATATTTCAAAGTTTCAAAATACAAGTTTTGCACTACTTTTGTGAAATTTATTTCTAAATATGTTATTCATTTTGATTCTATTGTAAATGAAATATTTTTCTTTACTTCACTTTCGCATTGGTAATTATAAACACAAAGAGATAAAATTGATTTCTGTATATTGATTTTGTATCTTGCAATCTTGCTGAATTTGTTTAAATGTTATAATAGGTTTTTTTAGTGGATTCCTTAGGATTTCCATGTATAAGATAATGTCATCTGCAAAAAGATATAGTTTTACTTCTTCCTAAATTTAATGGAAAATAAGAATTTTGGATGTTTTTACTTTGTCATTCCAGAAGTGCTTCTTTCATCTGGTTTTGAGGAAATGGTAATATTACATATGATATAAAATAAAATCCCAATAATAATTAGAAATAGGGTTTAAAATAACAGTAAGATGCTTGGAAGAGATGTTGTCTGAACACTTTTAAAAATAAGGTAAATCTTTCTCTTCAATAATTGAATGTATCATAATTCTCTGGTAGCTCTCAAGACATAAATGATTCAGTTTTCATATTTTTAAATACTGAGCAAATATTTTTATACCAACAAAAATACTGATATTTTGGTACTTAAAACTATATGTGTGTGTGCGTGCGTGTGTGTGTGTGTGTGTGTGTGTATAAATCTGTATTGCCAACAGTAGATCAGCCTTGTTTATAAGAGAAAAGGGAGCTATAGGATACATGCAAGGGAGGAGGGAGAATATGCTTACTACATCCTCGAAGAGCTTTTTTGTGAAGCTGAATTGAGGAATGATAGAAGAGAGGACAATTGAGAATCAAGGGAAGTGGGTAAGGTGTCAGGAACTTAAAAGGAGTAAAGAAAGAACCTAAGATTGATTATTCCATCATGGGACAAATTCACCTATATTTAAAGATAGGTAATTGACTGGAGAAATGTCTAAGAAATATATGATTTTATTAAAATTTGACTCACTCCCAAAAGCATACCTACTCTGATTTTCTTGCAATTTTCTGACTACAAAATAGTAAAACACAATAGAAAAAAAAATGAATTCATTTTAAGCTACTTCTCTTGTTAATAGGACAACCCTCACAATTCCACAGTTAGCAAGCTATGATGGGTGATCATGTTTTATATTAATAATTACAGTATAATTCATGATAATTCTAAGGCATGTTATACTGATAATAGTACCAGCAACTTGTGTCATTGTTACATGAGAGAATGATTTTGCTAATTGTTTAACAATTCAGTAGCTGGAAAAAAAAGGTAAAGGTTAAGACTCAAAATTCCAAGTCTTGAAAACTTTTAGAAAATCCCATCCACTTTTGAATTAACTTGGGAAAACCTTAGCAATGACATCAGGCTAAGGAGAAATTTAACCTCTCAGACGTTTTATTCATGACTGTAAAGGTCCTGAGACACATGTGAATTGAGATAGCAAATTCTAGACACCATTAATATAGTAGATACTGTTGGGATACCACCCAGAATTCCATATTGAGACTGGAGCAGGCATCCACCATTTGCTGTGTGTTGGGTGCTTATGGTTCATAGCAGCCCCTTCTCCAGAGACTTCCCATTGGCTGAACAGGAGGCACCTCATAGATAAAGCACATTACTCCTCATTCCTATTCTCTGTTTGTAGTTGGGAGCCAATGACTGACCATGACAGACACAGATAAAAATATCTGCTCCCATATGATTTCACTTATATGCTGAATCTAAGGAACAAAAAGAACAAACTAATCAAAAACAGACTTATGAATACAGAGAACAATCTAATGAAGGCCAAAGGGGAGGAGTGTTGGGGAACTGAGAGAAAAGGGTAAAGGGTTAAAGAAGTACAAATTAGTAGCTGATAGACTGTCATGGGGATGCGGAGTATGGCATAGGGAATGCAGTTAGCGTTAATGTAATGGCTAAGTGGAGAGCCAGAGGAGAGAATGAATAATTAGGGGGATCATTTAATAAACTATATGAATGTCTAACCAATGTACTATATATTTGAAACTAATAATAAAATAAATTAAAAAAAAAATAGCTGCTCCTTTTGGCTCCAGGAGCACCTCTCAGGTACAGCTGGTTCTCCAGAGTTCCCATGCAATCAAGCTAAAGTTAAATTCACATTCTTGCTTAGCATCTCTTCCTAATCTTATTCTGCATGCTTCAGTTGCTTTCTTTTAAAGGACATCCACAATCACCTGCACTTGAATCCCATCTCAGACTCTCCCTCTAGGGAATCAGATCTAAGACAATTCATATCCCTGATTGAAGGTGATGGGAGAGATCTTACATTTTTGAACATGTACAAAGTCCTATTCTGTACAAGTGGTACTGTTACTAGTCTCCTTTTATATTAAAAAAGAAAAAGAAAAACATAACTCTAATCCTATACTGTCTCCACTGACTTATGTGATTTATAAGAAAAACTACAAAACATCAAATTTACAAAATTCCATTATATAAAATATATCTCTAAATCTTCTATGATTATGATACCAAATTCATTCAGAAAAAAAAAAGGCAACAAATAAATAGTGTTGAAATGCAGAGGTTAAGAGACATGTTCTGTAGTCTGACAGCTGAGCTTTCAACACTCTCTCCGTCACTTACCATCTTTGTGACTGCAAGCAAGTTAGTTAACTTCTCTGTGCCTTAGTTTTCGCATTTGTAAAATAGGGATAGTAGTATTATCTTCCTCATATATTTTCAAAATTCATGAATCTATAAGTGAGTCTAAGAAACTAATGAACTTTCAGGAAAATGTCACAAATCTTCTACATTGGAAGGATAAAAGGCAAGATTTTTTTCAAAAATATAGAAAATCAAAAGAATTATACATTTGGTAATTTATTGATAGCGAATTCCCTATCTCAAAAGCTATTTTGGATTTTATTGCAGTCAATTGCAAAACAAAGTCAGAAAGCTCTGAAATTTCCTCTTTGCATATCTAAAACTATTTTTATGTTCTAAATACCGTGGAGGCTATTACATAGGCTATTACAATATTACCTCATAAAGTTACTTAAAACATGATTTTTTTCCTTTTTCCTTTCTGAATATTTAGTAAAAGATCAGAAACCAAATTACTTAAAAAAAAGAAAAAGAAAAAACAAAATTTCATTCACAGAAAATTAATGTCCTAAGTTACTTGTGAAATATAATCCCATCTTAGATGAGAAAGAGACACAAGGTGATTGACCCCAAAAAATAATATCAAAATGTTTAGTTTAAATCACTATTGATCAAAACATTTCAATATAAAATAATCTAGCTTTCCTTCAGAAAAAAAAAAATCCCTGCACCATGCCCTCTCCTTTATTGGCTTTTAATAACTTCTTTAAAGCAAAAAGTTGCATCTTCCCCTAAATTTCACTCAAAATTATCTGTATCCAAAGGAATATCAAGTCTGAACAAAAATATAAAACTTGGGTCAGGAAGTTCCTAGATAACTATCTTCCTGGCAAATAGTACATATCAATTGTATCAACAGAGATTTTTGAAAATCTATAGATCTCATGCTTCTAGAAACTGAATTTGTTTATTTCACTCATCATTTAATTAGGTACTTAGTTAATTACTTTATTTCAGTCAAGCTGTCATGGATGCAGCAGGTATTTACTGAGAATCTTTTAAGTGTATGGCACTTCCTTGATATTATTACAGTGACAGACAAGGCTCTTGTCTCATGAAACTTACATGCTTAATGTGGAAAATTTACATTAAACTAATAAAATAATCAAACAACACAATTATAGCTTTTGATCATTTCTATGAAAGAAATTAACTGTATGCTATTGTAGAAGTTACTGGAAGGTTTGGGCAGTTCTGGAAAGCTGCTTTAAAGAGCTGAGCTTTGAAGATTAATAAATAAGCCACTCAGGAAGAGTTGAATGAAAAGTTTTCTAGGTAGAAGGAAGGGCAGGTGCAAAGGTTCTGAGTAGGAAAAGGCTTAGAATATTCAGGGTGACAGAAGGTCATCATCTCTCATGAAACATAATGAGTAAGTGACAAAGCATGAAGCTGGAGAGGGAGATGGGATTTGGGTCATGCTGGTTCATGTAGTTTAGGTAAGGGATTTTACTTTTATTAAAAGAACAATTGGCAGCCACTGAGGTTTTAAGTAAGGAGTGACATGATTTAATTAAAAATAAATTAAAAAATTGACTTCGTTGTGTCTAAGATGGATTGGAAAATAGTAAGAATAAAATTCGGAAAGATAAGTAGGATGCTGGCAAAGAAATCTAGACAGGAGATGATGACAGCTTAGAAGTATAGTGGCAATGATGGATAAAAGTGGACAGATGCAGGATATTTTGGCAGCCAAATTGAAGGTTTGTTGGTGTTTGGGATGTGAGTAGTAAGATAAGATAAACAGAGAAATTAAACTAGATTTTTAACTTAAGAATTGATGGTAGTGAAGCCACATCTAAATGTGGAAGACTTAGAGAGGTAGCAGGATGGAGATGAAGAATAATCTAGATATAAAGGAACATATTCTTTATAAAAGAGCCCTATTTTGGTCATTCTACATTAGCAATAGTTCCATCTGACATCCAAGTGAACATGTCAGATAGCCATTTGGAAATATAACTGTGACTATAAGGAAATAATTCCAGATTGAAGATATAGAAATGAGAGACACTGGAAGCTAGATGAATTTTCAAGCTTGTGTCAAGACAGAAAAAGATTATTTAAAAAAAAGAAGTGTAAATATATCAAAGTAGCCAAGTAAAGTGACAGTTTCAAGGAGGAGTAGTCAATTTTAAATGTTCTTAGATTAATTTCAGTTAGAAAAGGGTAAAGATGTGGAGCTATCCATTATATTTGGAAAACAGAGAGGTTTTCCTGACAGGAGCAGATTCAGAGAAATATAGAAATGAAAACCAAGAAGAGATTAAGAATAAATGAAAACTGAAGAAGCAGAGACATGTTAATGAAACTGACATTGAATATTTTGGAGGAAAAATATGCAGAGAAATGGGTTTGTGACTGAAGGGGAACATAGAATAAATGAATGATTTTTCTTAAAATTGGAAATACTGGTATATATTATACATTGATAAAAAATGAAAGAGTAGAGGGACTACTGATTCTGAAGAAAAATATTGGAAATTATGAAGAAACACAGTCTTTAAAGGAAGACAATGGAAGCGTGAGAAACATAAAGTTTTGGATTTAACCTGAAAAGGGTTATTTCTTCCAGTTGAATAGGAAAGAACACAGAAAGTGAGGAGAGGTAGAGGTTTCGTCTCAAATTTTGACTAACAGAGATGAGGAAGCTTCACCTCAGATGGCTGGAACTCATGAAATTTAGAATGAGAAAAATTTTAATAAGGGATGATGATTTTTTTTTTAAGGAGTTAGTTGGGCTTGGTTAGAGAAGGAGGTGGTAACGGCGATAAAGTGATTA
>NW_011888858.1:827531-845589 GCF_000151845.1 Pteropus vampyrus
CCAACATTATACTTAATGGTGAAAAATTAAAAACCTTCCCTCTAAAATCAGGAACAAGGCAAGGCTGTCCACTATCGTCAATGTTATTCAAAATAACAGAGTTTTTAGCGAGTGCAATCAGGCAAGAGAAAGATATAAAAAAATCCAAATAGGAAACAAAGAAGTCAAACTGTCACTATTCACAGATGACATGATTCTCCATACAGAAAACTCTAAAGACTCCACAAGAACACTACCAGAAACAATAAGAAAATACAATAAATTTTCTGGATATAAAATCAACATTCAAAAATCCATAACATTCCTATACTCTAATAATGAAGTTAAAAAAAGAAGTGGAAAAAAAATAATTCTTTTTACAATCATAACAAAAAGAATAAAATGCCTAAGAATAAATTTAACAAAACAAGTGAAGGACCTATATAATGAAAACTACAAGACCCTATTAAAAGAAATCGAAGAAGATACAAAGAAATGAAAAAATAGTTCATGTTCTTGGATTGGAAGAATCAACATAGTTAAAATGACCTTATTACCTAAAGCATTATACAGATTTAATGCAATCCCCATCAAAATCCCATCAGCGGTTTTTAAAGAAATAGAACAAAAAATCATCAGATTTGTATGGAAGCACAAAAGATCCCGAATTGCCAAAGCCATCCTGAGAAAAAGAACAAGGCTGGAGGCATCACTCTGTCCAGCTTTAAAAAACATTACAAAGCGACAGTAATCCAAATGACATGGTATTGGCAGCAAAACAGACACATGGACCAGTGGAACAGAATCAAGAGTCCAGAAGTAAACCCATATTTATATGGACAAATAATTTTTGACAAAAAAGCCAAAAACATACAGTGGAGAAAGGAAAGCCTCTTCAATAAATGTTGCTGGGAAAACGGGAAAGCCACCTGCAAAAGAATGAAACTAGACTATTGTCTATTATCACATACCAGAATTTACTCAAAATGGCTTAAGGACCTGAATATAAGACCTGAAACAATAAAACACATAGAAGAAAACATAGGAGTGAAACTCAAGGACCTTGGACTTAAAAAAGATTTTATGAATTTGACCTCAAAGGCAAGGGATGTAAAAGCAAACATAAATGAATGAGACTACATCAAACTAAAAAGCTTCTGCTCAGCAAAAGAAACCATCAACAAGGTAAAGTGACGACCATCTGAATGGGAAAATATATTTGCAAGCAACAGTTCCAATAAGGGCCTAATATCCAAAATATACAAAGAATTCATACAACTCAACAACAACAAAAACAAACAATCCAATCAAAAAATGGGCAGAGAATCTTGAACAGACACTTCTACCTAGAGAGCATACAAATGGCCAACAAACATATGAAAAGATGCTCAACATCGCTAGCTATTAGAGAAATGCAAATCAAAACCACAATGAGATACCATCTCACACCTGTTAGAATGGCTATAATCAACAGGACAAGTAATAACAAATGCTGGAGAGGATGCAGAGAAAAAGGAACCCTCATACACTGCTGGTGGAACCGCGAATTGATACAGCCATTATGGAAAACAGTATAGAGGTTGTTCAAAAAACTAAGAATTGACCTACCATATGATCCAACAATCTCTCTCCTGGGTATTTACTCTAAAGAATTAAAAATCATATCCATAAAAATATTTGCACACTGATGTTCATAGCAGCATTATTCACAGTGACCCGGACATGAAATCAACTGAAGTGTCCTACCATACATGAGTGGCTAAAGAAGCTGTGGTACATATATACAATGGAATATTTACTAAGCCATAAGAAGAGATGAAATACAGCCATTTGTGCAAAATGGATGGAATTCGAGATAATCATGCTAAGTGAAATAAGCCAGACAGAAAAAGTTGAAAATCACATGATATCACTTATGTGTGGGATATAAACCTAAAAGCAACAAAGGAACAGGACAAACAAACAGAGACTCATGGACATGGACTATAGATTAGTCGGTACCAGAGGGTAAGGGGTGGGGTTGGAGTGGGGAGGTAGATGGGGTAAAGGGGGTCAAATATAGAGGAGTAAGAGTAGAGTGAAGTGAGTAAAGGGGATCAAATATATGGTAGCTGAAGAAAACTGGACTTTGGGTGATAAACACACAATAGAATATACAGATGTTAAATTATAACGTACACCTGAAAATTATATAATTATATTAACCAATGATACCTCAATAAACTTAAAAAGAATCTCAAAATAATAATATTTTACCAGTATGTCAGTGTCATTGTATTTAGTGCAAACATATAACTTTCTATTGTTTTTATATCTTTGTAAAGATAACACAAACTAAAATATAAATGTATAAGTTGATGTGTTATTGTAATATGAACACTTAGATAGCCAACAGCCAGCCAAGAGAAAAAAATATATAAGCAGGCCCCTTCTTGGTGACAACACCCTTCTCCCCATCTAGTGTTAACCTGATAATACAGTTGTATCCCTTAATGGTGTATCTCTAAGCTATATAATTTCGTTTTTCCTCTTTTGAACTTTGTATCAGTGGAATTATTAAGTATATGTTCCTCTATATCAAGATTATTTTGCACAAACCAGTTTTCATACATATTTATGTCGGTTCTGTGTATCTATAGTTAACTCATTTTCATAGCTACATAATATTCTCATTTATAAATAAATCTTATTTTATTTAACTATTCTATCATAATACAAGAAATTTCCAGTTTGGGGTACTACAAAAGACGCTGTAACCATTCTTGTATACACACGCTAGTGAAACTAAGCATTGATTTGTGTAGTGTGTAAAATGAGTAAAACTGCTGGGTTAAAGAGTGTAAATATCTTTAAGCCTATAATATCAAAATTATTTCAAAGTAATTAGCTTACATTTCTATTAACATTTTTATCAGAATTCCTGTTGTTCAACACTTGATATTCTTGCCAATCCTTGATAATATCTAACATTTTCATTTTAATCAAATCTGTTGTGTATATAGTAGCATGTTGTTGTTTTAACTTGTATCTTTCTGATTACTACTGAAGTGGGATGGGGTGTACAGTGGGGAGAGGGGGATTGTTACTAGTATTTACTTGGTAGAGGACAGAGATACTGCTTAAAGTCCTGCAATGCACAGAACAGCCCCTACAGCAGTTATCTTATCCTAAATGTCAATAGTATTGAGGTTGAGGAAATCTGACCCAGCAGACACCCTTAAATCTATGAACTATTAGAACTTGTACATGTGGATAATGTTGGGTTTGTGCTATTCTGATTTAGTAAGAAAATTTATTGATCAAAGAGACTGAAACTTCATAGCTGGCAGGAATTTTAGAAATCATCTAATTTGACCTTCTAATTTGAGGAAATATAATGCTTAAAATGCGTAAGTTTTTTGCCCACTAAAATATCTGCTTCCTTCCTTATGATAATGCCTTTCATTTCTAGAGCTCTGTTAGCATCTTGTAGCATTGCAATTCAATTTACTAGATAGCTTTCTGTTTCAGAAAAAAAAGGATTGCTTCTTTTCTACATAATAAAATTCTCATTGAAAATCAAGACAAAATAAATACTAGCCAGTCTTCAGTAAATGTTGCTTGATAATTATAAAAATGAACCATCACCACTGAGTAAAACAAATCCCTTAACATTCTTATTCACCAGATTTGCAGTGAAGTAGAAAAGGCAGGCTAAAATAAACTTTGACCTTAGAAGTCAATTACACACATATGGAGATAATCAAGCTTCATTTTATGACTACAAAAAAACATTCACTCCCAGTTTAGACTTAATCACCTTTGCTCATTTTTAATAGTCTCAGAAGGGCTCAAATTTTACTTTTAAGGACTGACTAAATAATTGATATATAAACTAGTTTAATATGTATTAGAAATATATAGCAAAGCAGTACCAAAAATAAAGTCTATCTTTGAAACATTTCTGAATAATTGCTGATAACTTCAAATGGAAACCTTTTTTGGAAGAATTCCCTCATCATCCAATGTATTTTAGGTTTTTTAGAACATTTCTGCTTCCAGGAGGTCCAACTGCATTAATGGTTTTTATGTGATAATTGAAACTCCCATTAAAAAGCTGAATGGAATGATAGGGTTCCATTTAACCCTGGATAAAACATATTCTTCCATTCTGACCTTGTTTTGGAGGACTTTTGAATAAAGCCTGATTGAATCATGAGCTCCTGACCCAGCTTAAAGATGTCCTTGAGTTCTGATATTTTGGGAAAACATTTTATACAGTTCTATGTCCTTTAAATGTTATTTTCTAAAAGGGAGGAAATATAATGAACTCCAAATTATTTTCTTAATGGCTAAATCTAAATTATTTATATTTAAAATGAGCTGACCTGTATTTGTTTCCTTTTTCCACATGACACTGGCTGCAAATGCAGAATACTGTTAGAAAGTGGTTATCCAGCTTAAATTTATACTGACTACAACCCACCCTAAGGGTTTGTTTATTTTAATCAGCATGATCAGTAGCCCTCTCTTGCTGTCTGCCTGGAGAGCAGCTTGCAGTTATTACTTCTACCACTGAGATTTGACACTGTATATTGTCTAAATGGGACAGATGGAGCTTGTCTAGGGTTCTGTTTCATAAGCCATATCCTTGGCAAGCTTCCCATAGACATCAGAGTAAGGCAGACTGAAGCCCGATCTGTTATTTATTAAAAAAAGATTTAATATTAAATTACAAAATGCTATTGACACAATTATAGGAGAGAAATTAATAATGTCAAATTCAGTAATATGAAAGTTTCTCTGACATCATAAAGACATCATCAACCACTTTATTCATGCATCAGCATCTCATAAGCAAAATATATGAGAGTGAGACCCTTGATCTTATTAAATAACAAAGCATTTAAGAAGGTATCATGGTAGTATTCCCCACTCTCCTCCCCTGCTTCTGGTTCTTCCTTGGAAGAGAAAGTCAGGTTTGAAAATGTTGACTTCACTGCAGATGAGACAACTTTCAGTAAGTGAATCTACTGGTTCTTAAGTCTTAAATTGCACACACTGACGAAAAGCTAGAGATGAATAGTGAATATGGCCACACCATTCTATAGAGATGTTTCATTAAGTCTAGTTTTCTGCTCCTAATTTTTTATACAATAATGTGTTTTCAACTTTAGCCTGAAAATTAAAAGGTCAGAAAAATTTTCATACAAAGATTAAGTTTTTAAGAATGTGCAAAGCAATTGACACTAATATGGAAAAGATATAAAAGCTAACTTTAGACTTCTGAATAGGTCTTCCACTGTTTTGTATTAAAGACACTACATATAAAGAACTACTCTACACTCTGCATATTACCCTCTACCTCTAGTTTATTATTTTTGCCATTGCACATATTTATTTACCAAAATCCCATGTTATTAGTTTGCTGCATCACTCAATTTGGCACTTAATTCAGATTCCATTTAGTATAATCCCAGTGTTTTTCAGAAATGTATCTTTTTTTTAATCCTTATTTTTTGTTAAATGTATTGAGATGACATTGGTTAATAAAATTATATAGGTTTCAAGTGTACAAGTCAATAGTATATCATATGTATATTGCATTGCATGTTCACCACCTTAAGTTAAATTTCCTTCCATCATTATATATTTGACATCCTTTACCCTTATTTACCGCTCCCCTCCCTTCTTTCTCTCTAGTAACTGCTAAACTGTTGTCTGTGTCTATGAGTTTTTGGGGTTTTTTTGTCTCATTTGTTGCTTTCAGCTTTATATCCCACATATGAGTATGTCTCTCTAAAGAACAGTAATCCCTTTGTGATAAATACTATTATAAATACTATGTGATCTCTATAGCACAAAGCAGAGAAATCAGTACAGTTGTAGCTCTTCAATATATACTTGTAAAACCAATGAAAGCTAAATAATTGACTTGCTTAAGAACAGAAGCAAATGTTTAAAACACATCAACATATTAATAGATTTTACCTAATAGATAAAATAAAAAACCAAGATGTATAAAAGCTCATATTTCTCTCACAATCTCTTTTATTTTTCCCTTCTGTTGGACTTTATATTGAGAAGCAAAAGTCAAAAAAGTTCAGAAAAAAGGGTAGATGAGACCAAAATAAAAATTGAAAATAGTAATAGACTGTGACAAAGAACAAAAGTAATAGTATATACCAGGCACAAGAGTGGCACTAAGAATGCAGTGATAAATTTTTGTAATGAATCAGAGACAAAATACTTGATCTGGGTCTTGAAGCATGAGTAGAAATTTAACACTATGTAGAAAAAAATATCTAAGTGCAATAACTATTTCTGGCTCTATGTGCTGCAATAGATATTAAAATAGAGAAAGCATTAATGCTTACTGGAAATTAATAAAAAATTCAAGAATAAAATATAGATTGAACTCAGAAGGAAATGTAGAATTTAAATAGTGTAAAGGTAGAGTGTAGACACACCTCTAAGTAAAAAGAAGCTTGTTTACAAATGAGGTTAATTGTGGCTAATGTTCATAAGGTGAAAAAAGTCAACTCGAAAGAACATGTACAGCACTATTTATTTAATATCTTGACTCCAATTCACATCTATCATCAAACTATCCTAAGTCCCCAAAGACTACCCTTGGTACATTCATTTTATTGACATATTTTGGACTATCTGGCAATTATCATTTCACATAGATGGAATCAATGATTGCCAAATCCTACAGAAAATATTTTACTAAAAATGTATTTATAGCATTTACTGAATTCACCAAGACAGTAATCAACATAAAAATTTTTGAAGTCAAACAGATATAATAGCTTATCTGCTAAAATAACTTATCTCTAGAGTTGGGTCATATCATGCAAGAACAACTTTCAGAAACATTTATTCAGTAAGGAAGCACCTAAGAAGCTTAAATTTAAATAGTTGAGCTTACGTGAACTTTACTATTGCAATAAATCAGCAATAGTAAAAAATATATATAATCCACAAAAGATTTATTGGCATAATCTCCTTTGGTACATCTGGTGTCTTTAGATAGCTAATAGAACCGATTTTCTAGGAATGACATGTCAAAGTCTTAAGAGAAAATGACTCCTGACAGATGCCACCTATAATCACTTTCTGCTGGTTCTAATATCCATCTCTCTCTGGATGGCCTCTATCCATTCTGGCAGACACAACACAGAGAACAATGTCAGTAGACATTAGAAATGAAAGGGAACTGTAAATGAAAATATTGCTGTGAAGTAGGTCACATTGCAAACTCAATACATAGAGGTTTAAAAGCATAACAGTTTGGTTCCATTTCATTTAAAGAGTCATCTAAACTTGTAAAAGTATTTTATAAGAAGAATGACTTTATAATAAGAGACTTTTTAAGTCCACAAACCTGCTTGGTATTTGTGATCTTCAGAGCTAAGGAAACACTTTGTCCTTGGCTTTCATCACACTTACTCTTTAATTACTACAACAAGTAGTGATTGTATTCCACACCTACTGTGTGTCTACCCCTCTACTAGTACATGTGAAGAATATACAAACAAGGAGACTGACTCCATGGAGGCTGATTTAAATGAGTACAGATGCACCCACGGAGATGAGAAGAACATCAACATACACCAGTCACAGGAAATTCTCTCTAGAAAAAGTTCAAGTTGTGCACAACTATAGTGGCCCAGACTTCATTTCTTGATGTCTATTTAATTTTGTTCAAATGCTCTAATTTCTGACTTTTATTTCTATTTTCTTAACATACTTTGAAAACCTCTTGAAATATTTCCGTCAGCAATCTGCATTGCTTTCTCAAAATTAAAAGGACAATAAATCCCAGACCTCGGAAATCTATCTGTATTTGAGTGTATTGTCTTAATCATATTTTTGCTTTCCTTCAACAGTGTTTCTCATGTTAATTTTTGACAACTACTCTGATAAAATTCATTAGAGTATAAAGTTCCTACTATAATATTTTGAAGGAATTTATTAAGCAAAATATAATAAAACCCCAAAGAAGAAAAAAATTTTTACATTTATGACAAAGATTCTTTTTTCTTTTTTGTACTTTATTCATTCATTGTCAGTGCCCAATCATATCAGTGTGCACTGAAAGGTTAGCTCATGGGACAGGAAACACTATTTCAGTCCTGTGTTGTTAAGCATCCTGGCACTCCACAGGCACCGCCGGGTCTACCTTAATAAGCCTTAAAAAAAAAAAATAAAATAAAGACATCATATGTATTCCGTTGTGTTAAACTACATTCTCTTCAGATTCAGTTGCAACAATGCTGGGATCTGTTGAATTGATGGAATGTTCTTTTCTTGACAATAGAAATCTCAAGTTGGACATTGTTTTTCTTTAAAATAAAGATTTAGTAGGTAGTAGTGAAATATTCTATTATGAGGAGTTTAATCAGGGAGCTAGGTATTCCTAAAATGACTAATTTATAGAATGATAATGACTCAATTTTTCTTTCTCATGTGAGTTCATAAGCAGAGTGCTTTTATGAGTACTAACAAGGGCCTCATTTTTCAGCCTTTCAGAGTTAAACATCTCAATTCTTTGCCTTTACAGTCCTTTTCGTGACCACTCTGCTGACTGGGATGGTAATCAAGAAAAAAAATATACCACATCATTCCCACCATAATTACTCTGTTTTTATTTTATTATTATTTTCATTTTAGTGCTCCCTCTTTCTTGGTCACCCAATGTACATAAATTACTAGCCAAGCTTCCTATCTGTTAGGACTTTGTCTCAGGAGTGAGCACAGAATTCCAAAGTGGGACAAAAACACCAATGCAAAGTCTGTCAGTGTACATTGTGAGGATGAATTGAGATCAGACATAGAACTGACAGTTCTGGGAGAGGGACATATGACAAAAATTACAAAATTGTGTTCACCTGCATATAAGACATTGCCCTTTATAAGCATGTCCATAATTTTACAATGTTGCTCATATCTAAGATTACACATATCAAAATGATTTTAAATAATGCTTTGACAGGGCCCTTCTGTAAAAAGAGAAAATTCAAGTATTCTATAATAAAAGTCATTTTAAGATTATAATAGAATCTTTTTGGATAAGGGAATCCATATGCTATGAGTCTATTATTGTTTGTATCATTTAACTTTATCACTAGATGTGACTTTTCCTGATTTTCGCTATTTTAGTTTCACATCTTAAATTTAAATAAAACACAAATAACATTTTGCCTGACCATTTTAGTTTTGAATGCATTGTGTGTTGGTGAAGTAGATCTAGCATATTTTGAAGTCAAGCAGTCCTGACTAGTTCCATCTCCTCCACTCAGTAGTTACAGATTCCTAAGGAAATCGCCACCTTTTGAAGGGCTGTGCTAGTTCCTACCTGAAACAGTGTTGAAGACTAAATAAGAGAACATACATTAAACCCTTAGCAATGTGCCTAAACAGATTCACAAAATAGCAGAAAGTGTGTGCTTTCATATGTACTTGCAGATGTATATTTGCACATAGGTCAGGGGCAGCATCTTTGTAAATACTGTATTTTTAAACCTCAAAAAAGCAATTAAATGCAAGCAGTCTCCAACGTACTAAAGGAATACTTTCTATAAGATGGATGTTGTATTAGGTTTTTATTGCTTTTGTAGCAAATTGCAACAAATTTAGTGTTACCATAATAAAAATGGATTGTCTTAACAGTTTTTGAGGTCAAAATATAAAATGGGTATTTGTAGGCTAAATTCAAGGTATTGGCTGAGCTGTGTTCCCTTCCAGAGGCTCTGGGAAAAATTATGTTTCTTTGTCTTTTTTAGATGCCACCCACATTTCTTGGCTTGTAGGTCTCCTCCTTCACCTTCAAAGCAGGAATACTGCTTTTTTTTTTTCTTTTGGCACTCTTCCATTATCACATCTCTCTCTGACCACAGCCTCTGAAGTAGCTGGGGAAAGTTTTTGCTTTTAAGAATTCATGATTAGATTGGCCCAGGAAGATAATATGGGATAACCGTCCCATCTCAGTCTCCTTAACCTTAATCACATTTGCAAAGTTATTTTTGCCAAGTAAGATAATATATTCACAGATTCCAGCAATGAGACTGTGGACATCTTTGAGAGGTCATTATTCTACCTACATAATTACATGATATTTGATTGGAATTTGCAATGTATGTCTCCATGGAAATAGTGTTATACATGCTAGCTATGTTCACAAATTAATTCATACAACGTTTAAATCATAATGTACCTCAATTATAAAAATGTAATGTGAACGAATAGTCAAAATACAGTCAAAAGATGTTTGCTGAATTTACCTTGAATGACTAATACAAAATTCACCAATTCAGAATCCTTGAGTTGCAAAATTGGGATTGAGGTAAATAGGATGAAGCAAGGATAGGATTTAGGAACTACAGTATAAGGAGCTGTGATGATTAATTTTATATGTCAACTTGACTGGGCTAAGGGATGCCCAGATAGCTGGTAAAACATTATTTCTGAGTGTGTCTGTGAGAGTGTTTCTGAAAGGTTAGCATTTGATTTAGTAGACTGAGTAAAGAAGGTCCTCATCATCTAATCCCCCGAAGGACCGAATGGAACGATAAAAAACAGAAAGACAAATTTATTCTCTCTCTCTCTCTCTCTCTCCCCGCACCCCTCCCTTCCTTTCTCCTTGAGCTGGGACATCCATTTTCTCTTTCTCTGGGACATCAGACCTCTTGGTTCTCAGATCTTGAACTCGGACTGAATTATATCACCAGCTTTCCTGAGTCTCCAGATTGCAGAGAGAAGGTTGTGGGACCTCACATCCTCCTTAATCTCATAATCCAATTCCCATAATAAATCTCCTTTTATATATATCTACATATATCTTATTGACTTTATTTCTCTGGAGAACCCTGACTGCTCTACATAGCTTCATCTTTAGAGTTCACAGGACCTTTACCCTTATCTATGGTGACCTCATCATTATCCCATTGCAAGGCTTCCTCTGTTTCAATAGATGCTAGGACAACATGGTTCTATTTTCTCTGCCACCTTCTGACTTCTGACAAAAGCTTTCCTGCTATTTTTCTAGCTTAAGCTTGAAATCTGAACTCACAGCTCCTTCCTGCAGCTCTTGTACTTGAAACCCATTCTGAGTTGTCACTGTGAGGGGCAAAGAAAAAACACAAGTTTCAAAAAGCTTTCTAGAATGCCTCCTCCTTTGTTCTCTTTTCATCTTGCTTTTACCTCCCTCCACAAACCCTGACTTCAGGAAACACTGCCCTTTCCAAAGGGAAATTTAATAATCAAGAAAATTGGGTGGGTGAGTTTTCCTAAGCAGTGGATGTGGAGGAGAATAGAGGGGACCCAGTAGCATGCAGACTAGTGGTGGCAGTGAGCTACATAGCATCACTGATAATATTTTGGTAAGCAATCTTGCATGAAAAATATCATAAATGTAGTATAATTTTAGAAAGAACAGACTGTACCTATATCATTTTTACAGACTAGAAAAAATATACCCAGATTGTATCAACAGTATATGTAAAATAGGAGCATCTAATAGATTCTGCCTTTTCCCTTGCTGTTTTCCATACCGGATAATGTAAGATCTCAGCTTTTCATCAGAAAGAGTTACTAAGACTCCCTAAGCTATGCCTCACGATTGCTGACCATAAGCCCACTCTATCACAAAAGCATCAGTCATGATATTTCTATCTTGTTCCTATGCCTTCTGTTGCCCTGAAGCAGGGCAAAGGTACCTTCATGCTATCTTGAGTATCCACCCCTGAACCATCTCCTGGAGACTATGATGTCTTCCCTTAAAGCATCTCTACCTTCTGCTGATGCTGCAGTGGACCCTCAATGTCCTCAAGTAATCCTGCAGCCCCTGATGCAGAGCAGTCATGCTGCATCCTCATAAAACAAACAACATCAAGAAAGATTTGCTCTACCTTGCATCATTACCCAGCACAGGATTTCTTAGGCCATGAGCAACTTAAGATTCCCTGGAAATAAGGTCTTTCAGGTTCCAGTTGCAGCAGTTCTCTCCATAGGGGTAGCTTGGGGACAAAGTTTTCCCAAATGACCTCCACATGGATGTGTGTAAACCTTTCTTTCAAATATCCTGGCAAAATTTGTCCGAATGTGTTGGCAACAGCATAGACTAAAGCTAAAACTCCCACTGTAAGAAAAATATATTAGATTTAAAAAATGATAAAGAACATACTGGAAGTGATCCTATCTTTATTGAAAGTGAACATTTTTGTGGACAAAAAAAGAGGTCTTGTGAAAAGTATCCTCACAGGGTGATCTGATCATAAATTTTTAACTAGGCAGGTCCTGGTTAATAGTCACACTCTAGGCATATAACTTCTTTAGTAAAAGGTTTACTTCTGCCTTAAGCAAGCCCTATCCATTGTTTCTGTGCATTTAGGTTAACATACCTTTGAAATGCCTCTTTTCAGACCCTTCAGAAGTGAACTCATCATCAAGAGAGCACATAATTTTGTTAATTATCCTGTAATCCAATTCTTGCCTTCTTTCTCCTACCTTCATGTAATCTTCCTTACTTTTCCTCCTTAATTACGAATAAATAAAAGAAGCTGCAAAATGTTATCCTGAGAAGTATTTTTCTCAGTATGTTGAAATCTTGCTTCTGGGCATATCTTCTATTTGGCTCAAAAATTTTTATAAAAATTCTCTACAGTTTTGGATGTTCTTACATTGACATATTACACAATTAAGTAATACAAAATGTCATATTTGGGATAGGAGTGATGGCTTTTTTGATGATAAGAGGGCTTTTGTCCATTTGGCACTCTTTATCACCAATTGGACTCCCATTTTGTTGTGATTTGTGGTCACCATAATAATTTGGTTAATTTGAATCATAAAGTTTCTTTGAGTAATATTGTTATAATCCAATGCTTTTTATAGGCTCTGCTAATCGACTACATTCACTTGCACTCACTCAAATAAATATTTAGTAGTAAAAATAAGAGTATATATGAAACATATACTCTTGTGGCCCTTAAGAATTAGAAATGAAAAAGTCATATAATCCTGTCTTCAAGTAGCTCATAATTGTTATACTAGACAAAAATTGAAATTGAAAAAGAGCTTACAAATTTGTTTTAGGTTAATAAAATGGGCTTTTTCAAATAGTGTGGGTAATATTTTTATCACAAAGAAGTAAAAGTAAAAGAAGCAGATAAAAGGTTAACCAGAAACTTACTTGAGACTCCTTAGGAAAAGTGCAGACTCGTGTGCAAGTTTAGGTGTATTTACAAGTATAGGTTTGGTTTCAAGTACAGACATGCATAGAAGTCCCTGGATTTATTTATTTATTTTTTTATAAAAGGATGCTGATGTGTATGAAAGATATAACTTTATCCAAAGGGAGGTCTGACATTTGCCTTAGGCTACTGATGGTGATCTCTGGGCCCCTTGAATATTCTGCTTGACAAGAATGTTTCTATTAGGGCTTTGGCCAATGGGTAGCCTTACAATGTGACTTATGATTGGGGCTTTGGAGCAGGCCATATCAGTTATGTTCTCAGAGGAACTGGAGACCAAATTTACAAGAGGGGCTGATAATTAAAGGTTAACCAGATGAATAGCACGAGATCAAACCCCAATAAAAACAGTCTCCAAAGGCTGGGATGAGGTTCTCTAGTTCACGATACTTTGAATATTGTAGCCAGAAGAAGTTAATGTTGTCCAGGAAGTCACAAGGAGAAGACAACTGGAAGGTTTGTGTTTGAATCCATTCTAATCTTCACCCAATGCATTCCTTCTTTTGATTGGTTCTGATTTGTATCCTTCACTGTAATAAAACTTTTATCATAGCATTCTCCTGATTTCTGTGTGTCATTCTAGCAAATTATCAAAATTTACAAGTTTTAGGAACCCACAGATTTGTAGCCAGTTAGTCAGAAGTTAGGCTAACTTGTGGACCTATGAATTTGTGGCCAATACTTATAATGAGGCCAGTCTTGTGAAGAACTGTGCCCTTAACCTGTGAGGTATGGCCCAACTCTGGGTAGTTGATTTCATAAGTCATTGCATCTGCAAAAACTGTTTTTCTCTATGATCCATAAACAAGGTAAAGGGCAAATAGAAACTGTATAGAATAGTATGTCATTGTCAATTTTCATAAGAATTACTAAGATTTAAGATAAAAAAATTAGTCCTCCAATTATGATTGTGACTTCCCATTTGCTGTACAATACTCCTGGCAATTAAGATTAAGATGTGAGGGGAGAAACTCCAGCTTTTTACTAAATTTTTTAGTAGAATCCAATGAGCAATCTAAAGTATAAGGACTAGCATAGTCCACAGGGTGAGGCACTCTTACTCAGTATTGTTTCTCCAGTGCCAATTACAGTGCTATGCATGGAAGCTTACTGCCTTGGAAGAAAAATTTCCACATGTCTTTTTTTCTTCATTAGCATTTAAACAAGCAAGCCTAGAAGACCAATGCTCATAGAGTCTTCTCTAAAGAAAGCTCCCAAGCCTCTTTGACCTATGTATTTCAAGCTTAGATTTTAGAGGGAGACAAAAAAGAGAAAGAAAAAGGAATTAAATGGTTATTCATATGTATTTCAATGTTCCCATTTCAAGACTTTGGTTAAGTGATAGTGAGTTGTATTGAATAAGTGTGATAATATCAAAAGCAAAGATGATGTGTTCTTTTGCTATCTTCACTTCATCTCCACCTACTTTCATTTCCATATATCTTTAGAGAGATTACATTTCAGACTGCCTCCTCACCCAGATGGGGTACAGATCTATCAATTTAGTTATTGTCGTCTGGTAATTACATCCAGATTGACATTCTGAATGTTTACCTTCCTGGGTCACCATTTTGTCTATATGACTAGATGGGACCTGGAAATATGAGGGAAACCAGATGGAGGACTTACCAGAGGAGCAGATGGCTGTGTATTGAGAGGTACAGAGCAGATCACCCAAATCAGGACTGAATGAAATTCACTGCCAGACACATTCAAGGAGTCTCTAGCCCCAGTTGGAGACAGAATGAAACCTGCTGAGACAGACAATGCCTTAGGATATTCATCAAGCCAAAAGATCTGACCAGGAGTAAGCTTCAGCTTCAGTGGCCAGCAGACTGCTCAGACCTGAAGTGGACAAAAAATCTCCTGGAATTCAGAGGAAGGAGGCATCACTTTACCCCGTGACTCAACTTCTCCATGCATGCTAAGATCACTCAACCCAAACAAGACCTTCTAAAAGACAGAATAACTATACAACTTGTTAAGAGGCTGAGAGTATCTGAGAACATTGATTAAATGATTAGATTGGGCTGAGGTTTAAATAGGATAGGCAATTTTGATTTTGCTTTTACTGTTAATGTGAATGAGTAAAAGTGACTTAGAAAAGGAAGAAAATATTGTTTAAATCCCAAATGAAGAAATTATATTTTCCCTGCACTATGGTGTTGCAGCTTGGGTTCAATTTTTCAAGCCACCAAACAAATTAATGATTAATTTTTTATCTCTACGTATCTTTTATATATATGTCTATGCCCCATACACATGTATTAATTAATCAAAGAAAAAATATAGAGATGGATAGATAGATATTTATAAAAGCATGAATTAATAAAAATTTTATTAGAATTAAATTGTTCTGGATTTTTCTCCCTAATTCTAAAGCACAGTAAACTGACAGTTACCTATTTAAGTAACCATAAAGGACTTATCTCTAATTGGCATGTCACATGTGCCCAGACCAACAGAACTTAATTGCTGCAAGCATAGCTTTTGTGCTGGCAAACTGGATACAAATCAAGTCTTCAGATCTACCACAATGGGCAAGACCATCCTATCATACTAGAAACAGCACTTTATAGCATGATGAGGACACAAACATAAGCAGACATAACTGCCATTGCCACATTTTGGCATGAATACTGTCTTATCTTCTCAATGCACGTACCGGTTTAACATTAAATTAATGTTAAATTAATCTATCAGTGAGCACTCTTGTATTCAAATACCCATCTTCATAGAATTATGATGTCATACTGAAAGAACTCCACAACTTTAGATATCCCTTACTGTCTTAAGTGTGTGATGTTTGCAATCCAGCACACACCTAAGTGAAGGTTCTGCTATTCTTGGTCTTTGATGTCTATAATAAAATCAATTATTTTTCATAGTCCCTGAGCCATGAGGACACAGGCTCTGTTAGCAACCAATTTATATGTGTATAAGTCCTCCTCATCCGATATGCTAATAATGAACAGCTATTTATAGAAGTGAATAATTCCTCTATGCAGACTTTGTAAAGACAAGCGCTCGTGTAATCTCACCATTTCCATAGGTTTAGAGTTCAAATATTAAAGGACTCAAGGGCTTGTCTGAAGAGAACACCCTAAACCAGCATTCAGGGAGTAACATTTCAGAAACACCAAATGCCTCTCCCCACTTTTACTATGAGTAACTTGGTAGACTCCTTTGTAATATTTACAAAATCTTTGAGTTACAGATGCAATGCTGTTTTAAAAATTTTGCTGATATTCTATGAGCAGAATTTTAAAGATTACCCGATATTAAAGTAGAAAATAGAAATAGAAAATTACATTACATTATATTTTTGATACACAGAAACATTTCCTTTTTTCATGTCTCTGCAACACATTTATAGGAAGTAGCTGATTCAGAAATGTTAGACATTGATTTCAAATTTCCCCCACTTGTGACTTAAGAATGCTCAGGAGACATGAAATAGAATTAAACTGTGTTGGCTTTGAATCTCCTCTACTCCCAACTTTCCTAGGCAACCTATCACAAATGGACATGCAAATGAGAGGTAAAAATCTTACTTAACTGAAAGGTGAATAGTTCTGGTGAAAAGTGTGGTTATTCACAACTCCATGTTTCATTCCTGGGGAAAAAATACAGCAGATCCCTGAGAAAATACTTCCTGAGGTCCCAAGTTTCTGAGTAAAAATGTCCTTTCTTCTTGGCTTTACCTACAACTGCCTAGTCTTACCTTGTTCACAGAAAAAAATTGAATTCTCTTAAAGACAGACTCCAAAGCAGTTTGGTCATGAATAGATCTGATAGAGCCAATTTGACTCCAGAAAAAATTATCTTTTTCTAAAATTTAGTATGAGCTTGCCTGTATCATTTAAAAATTAAAAAAAAAAAATTTAAGTAAATAATATGCATTGAATACTTGTGTTAAGAGTTTACATGTATTATCTCATTTAATTTTCATAATATGAGATAGGTACTATGATTATCTCTACAATTAGATGAGGAAACTAAAGCTTAAAAATATTACAGATTCCCTGACACCCACCCTCCCAAACCATTGTAGCAAGACTAAGGCATGATCTGTCCTAAAGACTAAAAAGCAAAGATACAAAATTAGTAAACTACACTAAAATATCATTTTGTTTTTAATTTAGTTATCAAAAGCGGGCAACAGGAAAAGTAAAATAAAATCTTAGAAGATGTGAACATATAAGAATCGAGTTTTAAATTAACGTTTTTCATGATTTGGTTACAGTACAATTAAAGGGCTTTCATCACAAAATCAGAATGTTGATTCATTTTAAATCTGAGGTGTTTCTTCTTATCCTTCCTTTCTTACAAACTAACAAGCACCACACCTTACATTGGACACTTCTACACCACAATTAGAAACTACACACACAAAAAAGAAAAAAAGAAAAAGAAAAAAGAAGAGTTTTGAATCAAAAACTTTTTTGTTGTCATCAGTTAAACATTCAACTGTTGTCAAGATTAACATTTTAATTTTTGTTGGAAATCCTTATTAATCTGTGGGCAATAATGTACTAACACATTTAACCTTCCTTATTTACTACCCCAGAATTTTCTAGTATTAAGGAACTGCATACAGAAGTTGTTTTATAACTTTGAGTTAAGTGTATGATATGGACAGTTGAATGAATGTGTGTATTATAACACAACAAAAAAAATCTTTTTTTATATAAAAGAAACTTCATTTGAAAAGGTCCTTTGCATATCAAGTTCTAATTAAAACAGGTATAAATACTTTATCTTCCAGATGCAGTTATTTGTATTGTATTACCTTGCAATGTTTTTAGGATGTTTCTACATTCATAATGAAACTATCTAAA
>NW_011888858.1:846824-851150 GCF_000151845.1 Pteropus vampyrus
TTTTTTATATAAAAGAAACTTCATTTGAAAAGGTCTTTTGCATATCAAGTTCTAATTAAAACAGGTATAAATACTTTACCTTCCAGATGCAGTTATTTGTATTGTATTACCTTGCAATGTTTTTAGGATGTTTCTACATTCATAATGAAACTATCTAAACTAAATACCTGTTCTAAGTTCTTTGCCTGGAAATGGTTTCATTATCAGTATATTGCTCCTTCAAAATTTAAATGCTGCACTATTTTAGCAAAGCATGACAGAATTAGTTGTAGATGTCGAATAGTTCAAACTGTTTCACATAATAAATGTCTACTTTCAATGTTTTCTGAGAGGTTATTTTACTTCTTGCTGCTTCAAGAAGAGATGAAATTGTATATAAAGTCAGAAATGTATCTGTCCTCTGAATTTCACAGCAAAATGCAGCACAAAGGATAAATCATTCTCAGTGATGAAAACAATGTTCTCTGAGGTACTCTTCTTACATAATACAAAGAAAGAATAGTAAACATTTTAATTTTTCATCTGAATCTATTGCTTCAGGGCATTAGCAAAGATCATTACAGACCTACAAAAAAATCAAACTAGTATTGTATTGTCACCTTTCGAATGAACAAGAGCCATTCATCATGTTCGGAAACAGAAGGTGATGCTTTTTTAATCAAATAGGCATGAATAAATTCATAATCTAAGAGATGAATTAGAAAAGGTGCTCACACAAGAGTAAAGTAGCTTTAAGAGTCAAACAAATGATTTAAATGCTTTAATTTTTTTTTTTTTGCTTTCTCCTCTTTACCAAGCGAGTATTACTAGCATTGATATAAATTTGAATAATAAATACATACTTCAAAATAATAATAATAGTAAAATTTTTAAAAAGTATCTATACACTGAGGCAGTTCCATCTCTAAATGCTTTGCATACATAAATTCATTCAAAATAAATATACTTGTAAAGAAATGCCACTCCAACTGTCATCTGGTTTATACACTTTTGGAAAATCTCTTATAGTAGTTGACCTGTAATCTAAAGAAAATAGAAAGCAAGTCAAGGGAACTTAACTGTGGATTTTAAATGTGCTTCTTTCTTTATTCATTCAACAAATGAGAAGCCACTAAATACAAGGACCTTGGCGTATAAACAACTTCCTTCGAGGAGCATACAGGCTAGCACAGAAGTTAATTTTCCAAGGGACTTTCTTCATTTTCAAAAACTAGGACAATTTAAGTAACCTCCCAAAGTGTAGAAATCTTCATAACAAAAATGAGGACATTATAAATTACTATTATAAAGTTTATAAACAATATTATGTTACAAGTCCTCACTCAGAGAATTCTTAATAAATGTCAGTTAAAACTCAACAGACCATTGCAGATTATTCTTCTCAGAATCTTAAACATTTGTAGGGGAAGCTTGTCAGAATTCTACTGTTCTGAATTTAAACAGAAGAATATCTGGTGACCAAAATAAGTAAGAAACAGACATGCATAGCATCTAAATAGTAATAATAAAAATCTTTATTTTAATAATTTTTCTTATTCTAAAGAGAAAACATGTCCTTATTAATAAACTTTACATGAGAAAATCTTTCTTTTAACTTAGGAGAAATCTTTACATTATAAGTAATAGGAAATTGTCTTGGATAGATCTCACATAATCATTTTATGAGGATTTGAAGAGCACTTGTCCACTTTCTGCAAACAATAATCTACTCCAAACCAATACAGTAAAAACTATTGATGGATCTTGTAGCCTTATCTATCTGTCATTTGAAGTTGCTGCTCATCTTTCTCTGTCACACAATCTCCACCAGTGGCTGAATTCTAAGAGAACAGATGCAAGACCGAGTTCTCCATTCTTTGAGAAACTTTTCTATTAGAATTATCCTTCTCATTCAGTTATTTCATACTGTATGTTTGTTTTATGAAGTCTCAAAAAAATGGAATTTTTTTTTCCTAAAAGATCAGGAATAATCTAATTTCCTCCTTCTTGTGGATTAACATAATGTAATGTTTTCTGACATAGTCTTCCTCTCTACAACACTGAAAATAGTGTGTACGTTGCCTTAGGTCATAGAAGCAAAAAATCAAATTATGGTATAGGTTTAAGATTAAAAGTTAACAAAAAAAAGGCCCTTGAGCCACCTTTCTCTTGCGCTGGCCCACTTCCACATCTGGAAGTGTACTGTTACTTTACTCTCCCTTCCAATAAAGCTATTCATTTGCTGCTGTTAAAAAAAAAAAAAAGTTAACAAAAAAATTAAGAAATAATTAAAAAGAATTTATGAGAAAACTGTAACCTCAAATATGAAGGAAATATCTTAATCATAAAAGCAAGAAGACAATGAGAAGTTGGTAATCATCACTCACAAAGCTGCAGGGAAGCCAGAACATCATCAAAGATGATGTATGAACTTCGAATAATTGCACGGGTGAGTTTAAACTCAAGACAATGAGATTTGAAGAATTGAATTGAGCAAAAGTTTGGGCATTTAGTGAACAGATTATTTATGACTGTTAAAAAAAAGTATTTTGGACCATTTATTACTGAGACAGGAAAACATGAATAATTTTATAAAATATACTTAATCTAAATAAGTTTTAGCAAAATATCTCTGCAACATAAGGAGAAACTTTGAATAGACCTTGGTGAAGAGTGATTGGAATTAAAAGCGTAAGTTTTGACAAGTGAAGTATAATAGAAACATATTCAAGAAATTGAGATTATAAATGATATGTTGTTCCCCACATCCAAGGCCTCTCAATAAATGCTATGTTTCCTTAATGTTTACCTTTGAAATAAGAGTGTGGGCAGGAAGCATTTTTCATTTTATTTAAGGAGTTTTTCTTTTAATGTAATGCATAGTTATATCAAACTTCAAATTAGTTTCACAATATATGAAGTAGTTCCTCCAAAAAAATAACTCTCCACAATTAATAAAACAGGTCCGATGTAACGAAGTCACTGATGAATAACCCCATATGCAATTTGTTAGAAATCCTCGGTTACAATGTCAGAAATTCAACTTAGAGGGAGAGGGAAGGATAAATAGACAGAGCACAGAGGGTTTCAGGACACTGAAACTATTCTGTGTGATACTATCATGGTAGATACATGTCCTTATACATTTTTCCATATTCATAGAATGTACAACATCAAGAGCGAACACTAAAGAACTTGATGAGATAATGCAGCGATGCAGATTCATCAGCCACAGCACATGTGCTGCACTGGTCGGGATGCTAACAATGATGGAGACTGTGCCTGATGTGCAGGGGGTGGGGAGGGGCGGTATATGAGAACTCTCTGTACCTTCTACTCAATTTTGCTGTAAACCTAAAACCATTGAAAAATAACGCCTACTTTTTAGGCGTTATTTTAGGCAAATTGGAAGTTATTTTAGAGTATATATGTAGTCAGAATAAAGTCAAATGGTCTCTAAGACACCAAAAACAAGAGACTGGACTGTTACCAAACTCTCTGTCTCTTGGTCACCCTCCTCTATCTCTTTCCTTCTGTCCTTACTCTCCCACACCCATGCAACTCTCTTGGTTTCTTTGGCAAAGTTGGTTTGTAAAGCAGAAAACGTCTGCTGCAGCACATCCATCTCACTACTAGTCACAGGATAGAAACACGATTCTTTTTTTATAGGTCCAGACCCCCTAAACATGCCTCTGAAGATCCTAGCTGGTTTAGGCACCCATTTCAATTGAAATTAACTACTGCCAGGATCCCAGCGTCATCAGAGACTATTAGTTTCACTAAAACCACACCATTGGAGTGGGAGAAATAGCTCTTCCCAGAAGATATGAGAATGATTGTCAAACAGATCTCCTTTTTCATATTGCTCTACCCCTTATTTAATTCAAAAGAAAAAAACCACAACCCCAAAAAACCCCCTAAAAAACCGCCAACGTAAAAAAAACCCTAAAACCAACAAAAAAAATCAAACCGCCTTCCTTCCGGCAAAAAACAAAAGGAAAAAATAAAAACAAAAGGTGGTTGGTTCCTTCAAAAAAATGGTGGGAAAAAAAAACAAAAAAATTGAAGTGGTTAAAAAGCCCCCTTAAAAAACCAAAAGGAAAAAAAATAACATTTTTTTTTTAAATTTTGCAAATAGAGTGAATGATGATACAATTTATATCTAATGCAGAATTTCTCTAAGTGTGGTCTTGGGCCACCTACACTAGAAGTGCTGGCATACTTGTTAAATTTGTTAAATTGAACCTTTATGGGTTGGTCTCAGAATATGTGCATTTAAAAAATAAGCAAAGCCTCAAGTGATCTTATGCACCTAAAAGTTCAAAAACCATTGAAAATATCAACCTT
>NW_011888858.1:854650-858842 GCF_000151845.1 Pteropus vampyrus
TAGCTGCAAGTGACATAAGGTATAATTCATATAGATGGAAATCTGTTAGGGTGGGAAAAGATACTTACAGAAAGTTGTAAGATAAAATTTTGTGATTTGACTACACTTATCTCTTTGGCTTAGTAATTTTGGAATGCCTTTGGATCCTTACCTTCTTTTAAATCTTAGAGCAGAGTCTGAGGCTCACACTAATGTGTAAAACTTCTCCACTCATGATGAAAATTTATCGTTGATATTATCTTTATCCAGTTGTATAATACAAACATCAAAATTAATAAAGTCAGCAGGATAATATTTCTAATGGACATAATTTTGTCTATCAAGCAATTAACCAATTGAGGGAATTAGTCCTTCCCCACAGCATGAGATTATTAATTATACTCCCACCTTTACCACAATTTTCATCATAAGATTGGGCAAACAAGTATATGTATGGACCAAGGAGAGTCAATCAGAAGTATGTTGGGTAAATCAACAGGATATTCTGTGGAAGGAAGATTCCTTTAATAAAACACCATGAGTCTCTTTTATAAGCCTGGATCACTACAGGATCTCACCATTGTCACCTATAGAGAGATTGCCTGAGAATAAAGTCACCATGGTAGAAAGGAGAGCTGATAGATGCAGAGAGAAAAAGGAAGATACTTTATGACATGGTTGAAAGAGTGCAAATGTTTGTTCCTATAACTATTTTTTTCATCATTAAGCTTCCACATAGTTATGTATAAAAATATTGCCTATATCTTAAACAAATTTGAGCTGGATTTTATAACTTGCACCCAAATAACTCCTTTTTATAAACTCTACTTGTAGAATAGGAACTTTCTATCCCATCTTCGTTTCCCCCTTCCATATGAACAAACACAATAACAATCTTTGTAATTTGAAAGATCTAAATTATGGGTATAATTTCTCCAAGAATTCTGAAATGATAGAATATAAGTGTCATGAATAAATAGGAAATCTGAAAGCAAGATTTTATGTTGTTTTAGCCTAAGCTTTCTTATGAAAAATAAATGTTTCATGTTCGATTATTTTATTATCATAACATTTCCTTTGAGATGCACCTGACTAAATTGTCCTCCAATAAAGAAACTAAAGTAAAGATATATTCATAAAATATTACAGAGAGGGATTAATATAGGATTTCACTCAGTCCTTAAATTTCCAAACAAATGGCCATCTGGTGCATGTGATCCTTCTAGTAACAAAAACAGAAACAGAAATATCAGCCCTGAGGAATTTATTCCATTTGGGAGTAGTTTGTTTTGAGAGAAAGTTTTCTCTATATTAATCTGAAATCTGCTTACATTAACTTTATTTTGGCCAATGGTGGTTATAGACTAGGGACGACTTGTCTTTTGTTCATTATTGCATTATGATTGCACAATCAATTTGTGGACTATTAAATGTGCCAATGAATATTTCTGAATAAACAAAATCATAAATTAATGCAAGAACAAACAAACTGATGCAAATATTGAAAAATAATTTTGTTGTACTAAGCCTTCAGTTTTTCCACCCGAACCACTTCTCATTTAAAATTGTTATTCAAACTCCTCACTATCTTGTTTGTTCTTCTAAGGATTCATTCCAATCTGTTAATGTTCCTTTAAAAGCATATTCTTCTATAAATCTAGGACTACATCCTAAAGTCTTACTAATGTTTGCTTTTGTACTTTTATTTGTATTTTGTTTATTTGTTAATCAGTATTGTTGACTTAAAATTAATATGGAGTAAGCTAAAATCCTATGATCTTCTCAAATATTGTATTTGCATGGGTCTTTATACATTTTTTCATATCAAGATTCTTATTGCTAGATTGGATTCATTTATCCAATATTCAAAATAATTTTTGATAAACTATACTGTCTAACATATTTGCTTTTAGTTTGATGAACTCGATAAACTTTTATCTATTTTGATATTTATATAATGATATATAGAAGAAGCACTCTCTAAATATTTTTGAATAAATGAAATGAATGAATTTAATGAAATCAATGATGTATACAATACAATTCAAACTTAGGATGAGCAAGAAATCAGGGCTATTAGGAGTCATACATTTGGTACTAATCATTAGAGAAAATTTTTTTGTCATATCACTTTCTGCACTCAGCATTGCAATATGCTAATGAGAACATTAGGATTATAGCTAGGATAGCTATCAGGAGAAGATTTGAACTTCTTATCTTTGAGTTTTATTGTAGTTAGCAAAACTGTTTTTACTTGATGTGTTGCCAATTTAGAGTTTGTCTGACTGCAGGAAATTTTCTTTGACATGCACTCAATATGAGCTTTTACACACATATTGAATCTGAGAAAAAAAAAAGGGAGGATTGCTTTGGTTTTTCTCTTCCGTCTCATGGACAGAATTTAGAAAGAGCAACAGGAAATATACAAAGAGAAGCATATGCACAATGCAGAAGAGGTAGGTCTTGAAAATATCCAAGGGAAGTCCATGTCACTGAACAACTAATTAGTGTCCTCATTAGTGCTTCACAACAAGAAATATGATCATGGAGGGAGAGACTCTTAAATTTCTCTGGAGAGATTAGAAAACAAAGCACTCCTTGATCTGATCTCATCCATTCTTCTCTTTTGTCTTTAAAGACAAAGAGGAGTCATAAATAAACTCCCACCTTCTGCTAAGGGCTGCACAGCTTGCCAATTATTTAAATGATTAAGGAGGAGAGATGACTGTTGGGAAGTGCACTTAAAAGGAGAGAGAGGCCAAAATACTGATATCATGGTAATAAATTCATTCTCTTTTTATTCCAGATTTGTGAACATTTAAGATAGAAACCAGAGACCCTGAACTATAAATTCTTGTTTCTTCATTCTACGTAAGCCTGACTGGGTAAGCACTGAAAAGCCTGACTGGGTAAGCACTGGTAAGCACTAGCCACCTAGACAACGAAATAAGTCAAAAAAGAGAGATTCTGAAGAGTTTCTCTGAAGAGCTCCTATAAAACAACAGTTGTTCCCTCAGAATTAGCATTATCCTGAAATAATAAGATAATATTTTACTAAAACATCCTTATTACCTGGCTTTTCAGAAAGATGATAGAATTTAGATTTTAATCCTAAAATTTCTCAGTAATAGTAGTTATGTTAGATATTGTAATATTTGTTTTTGTGCCAGGCAGTTTTCTTGGTGCTTCATATATATTAATTCACACAGATAATGAAACTGAGATTAAGCAATTTGCTCTAGTTTACGCAGCTGGTGAATGTAGGGATTGGGATTGGAACCTCTGCCCAGATTCAACCATCCTTCTAAGCTGTTTCTATAATTATCAACACACTTTAGTCATGTGCCAAACACAGACCACAATCTAAGCCACCAATACATAGTTTTAGTATAAAGAAATTAGTATGTAAAGCTTCTTTTTACTCATTTACCACATAAAGTCTTTGACAAAAAAAATGTTGGCAGTGGCATCAAACTTAAATCAAGATTTAAATATCTAATCAAAAGCCTTTTCATATCTATTGATTTATATATTAAGAATAACTAATACAATTTTTCTTCTATTCTTTTTTCAATTTTTTTTGTTATAATACACACAACATAAAAATTACCAATCTAACCATTTTAAATACACAGATCAGTGGCATTAAGTACATTCATGTTGTTGTGCAACCATCATCACTATCTACGCTCTTCAACTTACAAAGCTGAAACTATACCCATTAAACAACTCCCCATTTCTCCCTTTTTTCAGTCCCAGGCAACTACCATTCTACTTTCTGTCTCTGTAAATTTGACTACTCTAGATACCTCATATAAATATAATCATACAGTATTTTTTATGTGACTGGCTTATTTCACTTAGGCTAATGTCCTCAAGGTGCATCCACATTGTAGAAAGTGTAAAAATTATCTGCTTTTTTAAAGGCTGAATAATATTTCATTGTATGTATATACCACAGTTTGCTTATCCATTCACCTCTAGGGTGGATATTTAGATTGCTTTTACCTTTTAGGTACTGTGAACAATGCTGCCACAACACGAGTATACTATCTCATTCTTTAAGAATCCTCAAAATTTACAATAAGAATCCTTAAAATTACAAAGAATAATTATTTTAATCAAATTTTGAATCACCTGTAAAATTCTAAAATTTTTAATTAAATTTTTGAATTACTAATAAAATTATAAAACTATTATGCCAACTGATTAT
>NW_011888858.1:858892-862340 GCF_000151845.1 Pteropus vampyrus
TTAGTAAAACTAGAAATCATTGTTTCTGTGCAGGGCAATGTTCTAAGTACTGATGGGAAAACACAAAATTATAAGATTTATTCTTAAGTTTATTGAGGTTGTTAATGTGATAACATATCATTAAATAAAGAGATATTTAAACACTCTATAATGCATTTCTACTATTCAGCTAATTGAGTCTAAAATACTCATAAGTAATTTCAAAATCCTTTGCTAGGGCACACCTTTATGAATAACCTTACTTCCTTTTATTGGATTTCAAGAGCTATCATCAAAACCTGACCGAAAAATATTGCTAAAGTCATCTGTTTTCTCCCTTCAAGCTTTCTCTTATATTCATTAGTTCCTGGAAATGCAGTAATTTTCAGAACAAATGTAGTACCAAATTCCCATTTGTCCTAGAAATCTAAAGAACAATTTAAGAGAAGCCACGCTGTTGTATATCTAAATATGTGTTTTGTTTTATTTTGTTCTAAGCACTTCTCTGAGATGATGTGCCTTCAAGTTTTTTCTTTTTCCAGAGATTCACTTCACCTCAATCCTTATTTGACAAACCTCTACTCATTCTTCAGGTTTCAGGTTAAATGGTCAGCATTAAACTTCCTAATTCCCTTCTCCAAACTCAAGTCGATTTCCTTGTTATACTTTCTCTGGAAAGTTGGACTTTCCCTTCAGAGCAAATATAACAACTGATATTGCAGATCAGTAAACATGTTCATTTAATATCTCTCCTCCATGAGAATTAGTATGCTATTTCTTTAGTCACCACTGTGCATGCAGTGCTTAAGACCTTGGCTGGTTTACTATAGGTATACAAAAATTAATTTGGAGTGGATAAATTACAAAAATAAATTTTAAAATTGTGTCATAGAGGACTTCCGGTATGTAAGAGAATCAAAATGCAAAACTTTGTTATATCTTAAATATATCTGCACTTATTAACTTTATCACTTTATTAACTTTTTGCAGTTAAGAATTAGAGTATACATTAACTCAAATTGTTATGCAACTATTGCTTAAGTTTATGTGTTGTACTTGAAGTTAAATTATGAAACAATAAGGTTAAGGGATTTTGCCTTATGCATATTCTGTATTGTCTACAGTATTTTGGATGACTTCGAGCATATCATACGTTCTTAATACAGCTTAGCAAATCAAATTGAGCTGAATTGAATTGAAATAGATCAAAGAAGAAATTTTCATAACATTTTGCCTTCTGGGTTTGGCAGGTAGAACACTGATGTGCTAGGTAGAAATATTGTACTTAGCTCTCAACTAGCTAGTGATTTGGAGCCATTTGAAAGCTTTCCAGTTCTTCATCTAGAGAATGAGGATAATGCCTGTCATATTCAGGAAGATGCTATGAAGATTAGATACCATCTCCACATGAAAAAAAGCTTAATAAATGTGAAGTATTATCATTCAATACCTGAGCAGATTAAGCACATAGCTGCAAGTGACATAAGGTATAATTCATATAGATGGAAATCTGTTAGGGTGGGAAAAGATACTTACAGAAAGTTGTAAGATAAAATTTTGTGATTTGACTACACTTATCTCTTTGGCTTAGTAATTTTGGAATGCCTTTGGATCCTTACCTTCTTTTAAATCTTAGAGCAGAGTCTGAGGCTCACACTAATGTGTAAAACTTCTCCACTCATGATGAAAATTTATCGTTGATATTATCTTTATCCAGTTGTATAATACAAACATCAAAATTAATAAAGTCAGCAGGATAATATTTCTAATGGACATAATTTTGTCTATCAAGCAATTAACCAATTGAGGGAATTAGTCCTTCCCCACAGCATGAGATTATTAATTATACTCCCACCTTTACCACAATTTTCATCATAAGATTGGGCAAACAAGTATATGTATGGACCAAGGAGAGTCAATCAGAAGTATGTTGGGTAAATCAACAGGATATTCTGTGGAAGGAAGATTCCTTTAATAAAACACCATGAGTCTCTTTTATAAGCCTGGATCACTACAGGATCTCACCATTGTCACCTATAGAGAGATTGCCTGAGAATAAAGTCACCATGGTAGAAAGGAGAGCTGATAGATGCAGAGAGAAAAAGGAAGATACTTTATGACATGGTTGAAAGAGTGCAAATGTTTGTTCCTATAACTATTTTTTTCATCATTAAGCTTCCACATAGTTATGTATAAAAATATTGCCTATATCTTAAACAAATTTGAGCTGGATTTTATAACTTGCACCCAAATAACTCCTTTTTATAAACTCTACTTGTAGAATAGGAACTTTCTATCCCATCTTCGTTTCCCCCTTCCATATGAACAAACACAATAACAATCTTTGTAATTTGAAAGATCTAAATTATGGGTATAATTTCTCCAAGAATTCTGAAATGATAGAATATAAGTGTCATGAATAAATAGGAAATCTGAAAGCAAGATTTTATGTTGTTTTAGCCTAAGCTTTCTTATGAAAAATAAATGTTTCATGTTCGATTATTTTATTATCATAACATTTCCTTTGAGATGCACCTGACTAAATTGTCCTCCAATAAAGAAACTAAAGTAAAGATATATTCATAAAATATTACAGAGAGGGATTAATATAGGATTTCACTCAGTCCTTAAATTTCCAAACAAATGGCCATCTGGTGCATGTGATCCTTCTAGTAACAAAAACAGAAACAGAAATATCAGCCCTGAGGAATTTATTCCATTTGGGAGTAGTTTGTTTTGAGAGAAAGTTTTCTCTATATTAATCTGAAATCTGCTTACATTAACTTTATTTTGGCCAATGGTGGTTATAGACTAGGGACGACTTGTCTTTTGTTCATTATTGCATTATGATTGCACAATCAATTTGTGGACTATTAAATGTGCCAATGAATATTTCTGAATAAACAAAATCATAAATTAATGCAAGAACAAACAAACTGATGCAAATATTGAAAAATAATTTTGTTGTACTAAGCCTTCAGTTTTTCCACCCGAACCACTTCTCATTTAAAATTGTTATTCAAACTCCTCACTATCTTGTTTGTTCTTCTAAGGATTCATTCCAATCTGTTAATGTTCCTTTAAAAGCATATTCTTCTATAAATCTAGGACTACATCCTAAAGTCTTACTAATGTTTGCTTTTGTACTTTTATTTGTATTTTGTTTATTTGTTAATCAGTATTGTTGACTTAAAATTAATATAGAGTAAGCTAAAATCCTATGATCTTCTCAAATATTGTATTTGCATGGGTCTTTATACATTTTTTCATATCAAGATTCCTATTGCTAGATTGGATTCACTTATCCAATATTCAAAATAATTTTTGATAAACTATACTGTCTAACATATTTGCTTTTAGTTTGATGAACTCGATAAACTTTTATCTATTTTGATATTTATATAATGATATATAGAAGAAGCACTCTCTAAATATTTTTGAATAAATGAAATGAATGAATTTAATGAAA
>NW_011888858.1:865465-867926 GCF_000151845.1 Pteropus vampyrus
TTGTAGAACAAATGATTTGTGTAAGGAAATAGTGAGGATAATGGGAGATACATTATAAAGTTTTAAGAATGCTTAAAAAAATGATTTTGAGTTTTTCACTCAAAGAGTTCTATAGAAACTTAAAGACTTTTGAACAAATGCTTAAAATAACCAAAGTAATAAAGTGAGAGGAAAAATCTGCCTGGGTATGGAAGATTGAGAGGAATGAGAAAGTATAGAAAGCAAAATTCTAGGTAGAAGATATGACCCTTGACTGGGTGTGAAATATAGTGACAAAGGAAGGAAGAAGACTGAGAGCACTTGGGTTGTGATAGGATTGAGAAATTGTAAAGAAGGAAGAGAATTTGAAGATTTCAACTCAAAGTTCTCAAGTCTGGGTGATTAGAGACATGAAAATAGGTTACTTAACAAAAGTCAAAAGTAGGACTTTTTTTAGTGAGATATAAGGGTTTTTAAGTCAGTTAAATATTTGAAACTGTGAACAGTAAGAAATCTTAGGCACAAGAAAAACAGGATCTGATCGATATTTTTGAAAGCTCAATCTGATGGCTGAGTTGACATAGGTGAAAAAATTACTAATTAAACCAATTATATACAGTGTACACCATCTTTCAGCATAAGCATGTTATCACTGGAAATATGTCAACATGCCTCCTGTGTAAACAAGATAACTAAAATGGGTTAAACATATTTTTTTTTCCAAATAACAAAGGAAAAAAGTCATTATCCCTATTTTACAAATTAAAATACACATCTTTCTTCATAGTAATACCATTAACACTTGGGATCTGGTTAGAACATCCATGATTAACAATGCAATGCAACTTGTGAAAAAATAAAGTGATACGCAAACATTCAGATGCATCAAAAATTATTTACTAAGAAGCAGTAGCAATATAGTTATCTAAGAAGGAAGATGTCTTAAAAGCCACCTTCCTTTATTTATTGTGGCATAACTTCCCAGTTTCTCTTACATTGCATGTTCTGATACAAAATCAGAATTTACAGAATATTCAGGTGATTTTTTTTAAAAGAGAATTTTGATTAAGTACTAATTAGCTGGAAAGGGGAGCAAAATAAATAGCATACCACATCTCAATTTTCTAAACAACCTACATATTTTCCAGTAAAAGCCAGGAGAGAATTCCTAGTATTGGATTTTTAGGATGTTTTATAAATATGTCTAGAACATAAGCCTGGATAAGAGTTCATTGATTTGGAGATATTTTCTCAGAACATGGAATTAACAGCCCAGCAAGGACACCACGGGATGCTCCTAACTCATTGCTGGCAAGGCTCTTAAAAACATGGAAAAGGTGATAGGATGCAGAAAAGTTGTTTGAATGTCTGAGTTTCCCTGGCAAATGGTTGAGAAACAAATAAAGAGGCAGAGGGTTTCAGGCATACTAGGATAGATAGTTTTCGTAAGATCAGAAAACTCACCGGAATATGTTTCAGGGCAGGGCCTCCAAGACACAACTTTTCCGCTTTACTAGATTAAGCTGGATTTCTGTTACTTGCAACTGAAAGAAAACTGATACAGTTTTCAACATAGACAACTGGAAGTAACGAAGTTGAAGGTTAAAACATCTTAGCCATTCTTTAAGAACATTGAAACAAAAGTTTCAGACTTTTGAATAATGGTATGTTTTTATGTCAATTTGTAGTAAAATACCATAAGCACTTAGTGTATCTGTAAGGTCTTGCACAGTACCTGGTACTTACAGGAAATTAATGAAGTGAGAAAGTTCCTGAGCCTCACTCAGTCTCTTTTATCCAATATGTGAAATGAGGGAGGGAATATAATAATGCCGATCTCACAGTACAGACATAAGAATTAGAAGCAGTGCATGTAGAACATTTCATTTAATACATGGTATATTGCACAAAGAAAATAAGCAGTATTTATTAATAGTAAATGGCATTTATTAGCAATATTATTAATGACTGATTAAATTAAATTTGAACGGCAGTTTCTTAGTGAGTGGTGATAATTTCCTAAACTGCTTAAGTATCTTAAATGATTAAACTGAAAGTTACAATATCAAGTCATTTAAGAACTTCAGTGTTGATGGACTGAAAAAGAAGCTTTGTGGGTGAAAAGATATGAGACTCTAGTTTAGAATATTTAATATTTGGCTCTTAATGGCCTGCACAGCTGATTGCTTCTAATACAATTTTTAGAGGAAACATGTAGATGCCATAGTACAAGTGAGCTCCAGGAAACAGAAGCCTTATGGTATTGTAGAAAAGTAACAGCTGTGGTCTTTGAATAAAACCCAAGAGTGCAATGAGACTGAAATTGGACCTATTGGCAGGCACTTAACTCCTTCAATGAGACTTCCCAATTCAAGAACATTAGGACCAATGGTTAGCAAACTAAGTCCATGCAGATTTTAAATTTCATTATGAATGAGCAATCACACACACACACACACACACACACACACACACACACACA
>NW_011888858.1:870206-874631 GCF_000151845.1 Pteropus vampyrus
GCCTCTTACTTACATGGCTTTAAACAAGCTATACAACTTTGTATTACAACTTTCAGGTTTCTTGTCTGTAAATTGAGATAAAAGCAACTACCTTATGGATAAGCTGACTTAACCAAATAAGAGTCATAAAGTAGCTAACATAGTATAAATTCTCAAAAATGTGAATTCTACATCCTCTTTTGTATGTTTGTTTTGATATATAAGTTTTTAAATTAAAACTTTGATTTTATTCAAATGTAATACTACCTGGTTTTCATTTTCTCTCAATTTCATTATCATTATGTTTTTAAGTAAAACAACCAAGAAAAAACCTTTAAGAATAGAACAGAAAAAAATCATATGAACACCACGGGAAAAAAATTTTAATTGTAACTAAGTGAGAGGCAAAAAATAAAAACTCTTAGTTAAAGAATAGCCTTTATTTGCCCACCAACAATGAAGATTTGACAGGATCTTCTAATTGTGAGCTTCTCAATAGAATTCTTCAAAGACTCCTAGTTTATATCATTAAGATTAAATTATAAAATGAGGCAGATCAGTGTGTGGAAATCCCATATTCCAGAAAATAGTCTTTAAGAGTTTCATGACATGAAGTAAATTTTGTCTGTGTCACTTCACATAATTTGTTCTTAGCAACAATTCAAGATAAGTACTATAGAACACCCAGATAGCTGGAACTAATGTACTAGGGAAGACAAAGTGAGGGAACACAGGACAGTGAGCTAAGAAATGAGAGCAAGGACTCTAAGCATCTTCTGTGTGGAATGATGACTTGGGATGAGCTGAAGAGGACAGACACAGAAAAAGTGCTTAGGAAATGTCAACACATGGTTTCCAGCAAAGTGAAACATTTAGATTTCTACTAAAGAACAGTGTTTCCTCATCATCCTCGCACCTTTGGTTTAGCTAGCAATCTCTGTGATGGCTTAGAATGTTTGTTTAGATTAGTCAAACAACAAAGGAAGTCTTAAGTAAAAATTAGAGAATTTACGTCAAAGTAGAGGAAATAAAAATATCAGCTAAGCCTCGGATCCTCACTTAAATAATCAAACAAAAAACTTTTCTGATCACTGTTAGAAAATTTTAATACATTGTATATAATGTCACTATACTTTCCTCCCTTCTTTATGAAGTTAGAGCCTGAGTCTTTCACAGTTTTTTTTCAAATATGTTTCGAATCTTCTCCCGTCCCTGCAGTCTCATTATACTCACTCTTACTTATTCCATCATTAATCCATCATGATATCAGAGTTAATTAATAGATCTACCTCATCTTCCCTGCTTATTGTAGCCATTCCTCCTTAACCCAAATACCTAGTGTTATCAGTGTCTAAATCTTTGAACTACTTGCTGAAACCAGCTTATTTTCCAGCTTTCCCCATTTATTTAGAAAGTACTTCAGGTCACTCAGTTATCACTCATTCACCTGCTTACCAGCTTCCAAAAATATACTGTATGCTATATTCTTCAATTGTCTTTTTTCCTTTTAGTCTCTTCTAATTGTTCATTCATCAGTTATGCATTTTGTACCTCTTATTTCAAAAACACTTTTCACATACAGTTCTTGGTATTAATGTAAACTCATACAAAGAAGCTAAGTCAGTCATATAAATTACTTTGATACGAATTTAGAAGTTTTATAAACAATGTAATATTTATTTTTTTAGAAGTTACTAAATTTGCTACAAGGGAGATGACTTCTGGTGGGTGGCATTAGGAAAAATTTTGCAGCAAATGTGGCATTTAAACTGTACCATAAAAAACAGATAGGATCAACAGATATGAGAATTACTATCTGTTCTGGTTTACTTCCTTCCATATAGTGTACATGTGGTATATGGTACCCTTTGCTATAGCATAATGAATGTAAATGCATTTAAAAAAAAAACAACAAACAGTTTCCAATTCTACCTCTGCTACTAGTTTCTAAAATCAGAAAAATATTACCTAATTTCTCAGTGCTTGTTTCTTTTCCTATAAAGTGAAGATAAAAATATTTACCTAACCTGTTGCCATTTATTCTACATTTGTTAATATGCACCATAGTACTTAGAATATGACCTGACATATAGTTAACTCTCATTACATGTTAGATATTTATATTCAAAATTCTATTACCTATTGCATTTCATTCTCAGTTCTTTTTTAGTGTTCACCTCTAACTCAACACTCTCTCTTTGTTCTGGCATAACTTGGCCCATGTCTTCCTTTTTAGCTTCATTTGCCCTTGCTTCCCTTGCAACTTTAGGCTCCAGAAATATTTGCAGCAATAAACAATATTTTATGTTGTTAATTGTTTGAGGGTTCCCCAATGCTCCCTAGGCCTGGAATGACTGACTATTCCTGCCCTTCTATCAGTGATGAATTCAACCTCTAAACTCCATTCTAGACATCAATTAATCTGTGTGCAGTCTCCACTTATACCTGTTGTCCCCAGATTTGATTTCTGTCTTCTGTGCTTCCTCTGTATTACATTATATTTTCATTACTTTATCCAACCAAATTTTCACATGTATATTCCATAGAAAATAATGAATATTTATTGAACTGAAGAGAAGATACTCAGTACATCTTATTGATTGATTGATTTGTAGTAAAATGAACAAAAGGGGCTTATAATTTTCAGAAAGAAAAAAATACAATTAAGTTTCAGATATACAAAGGACAGAGAGAATTTTGTCTAACCTGACTTTACATCCAAGAATACTATGTAATTTTCTTGACAAGTCTCTGAAATAGTTAGCGTTACCATACCTTCTTTACAATTCTCATACCTTTCCAAACCCCACCCATTCCAGGAGGAAACAGAAATATAAAGGTGGTATTAGTTTGCTAGGGCTACCTGAAGAAGTACCAAAAACTAAGTGGCTTAAACAACAGAACTGCTTTGTCTCATAATTCTGGAGGCTAGAAGTTCAAGATCAAGGTGCCAGCAGGTTGGTCCCTTCTAAGACCTAAAAAGGAGAATCCTCAAGGTATATGGCACCTCTATCTCCCAGTTTCTGTGGGAAGATAGGAGCTTAACTTCAGTGGGCCTTGTTCTAAGTTGCAAAACTACCTCTTGCCATAAAGAAATGAAAGGTTTGTTTTCCTCTTGGATAAAGCCAATTAGCCAACACAGATAGTCACCGCAACTACCAGATAAAGTTAGCATGAACCATATGTGACAAAAGGTTCCATCAAGTTCTTTCACTTGTCTAGTTATTGTTTATCTTGAAAACATGTATATAATGAGTTATGTCTGCTTGGCTGCATAAAAGGGGTGAGGATTTCTTTCTATCTCTGCAATCTATTCATAGGTTTTCTGTGATGCACATCATATTTTGGTTTAGTACTTATTCAAAAATAAAACTGTGTTATTTTTCTGCTACCTCACGAGAGATGTCCTCTGGCTTGGGAGAAGAGTGTTTTAAGTTGTATTTTCCCAACAGTATCTCTGTATCCAAATTTCCTCTCTTTATAAAAACATCAGTCTTATTGGATTAGGGCCCACTCTAACCACCTCCTCTTAACTAATTACATCTTTAATGACCTTATGTCCAAGTAAGGTCACATTGTGAGGTACTGGGGGTTAGAACTTCAATATATGACTGGGGTGAGGGGGAATACCATTTAACATATAACAAAGAGAATAATTTGTCTCAAGCTCAATTAGTAACTGAAAGAACAAAAGTATATAAATCATGTAAGTCTCATATGAATGTTGTTAAGCACTATACATACTATTATTTCAAGTGCTTTTTTCACTATGAGGAAACTCAAAAGTAAAATGACCAAATTTCACATAATAGCAGACTCAAAATAAATTGCAACTCCAGGCTAAATCTTTCCTAATTGGTGTTTTGCTTAAGAAGAAATGCTATTCATCTCTTATTCTTTTACTCTCAGACACAGAAAGAGCCGTATCAACAGTAGAATCAGCTTCAAACACAAAACACATTTTCAGATCTTTTAACATGAATTTAAAATGACATTAAATGAAAGTATTTTAAAAAACAGATTTTTTTTTTTTCAGAAAAATAACTTCCTGGTAAATTGCATATGAGACCATAATCTTGTGATTATAAATGTAATGTTTACTAGCCTGAGACTTTAACAGGAAGAAGGAAACAAAGGTAATGAACTCCCTGCTTCCAGGAGCAACCTGTTTCAAGTCCAATGATCCTTTTTTTTTCTTCTTCCATTTTTAAAAAGTCCTACAAATTCTTTCATTACAGCATCTCTGCCATACAAAACTCTTTGAACATGAATTATTTCTAATTCTTAATAGGACTTCCAAATGGAAGACTGTGTTTATGGCTTTTATTGTTGCATTTCATCTATTCTCAGGCCAGACTTCACTGCTGGCTTCTTCTTTATTGGTACAGAAGTTTATTGCATAATTCATAGCCCATTAATGATCTGGCAACCAATAAACTCTTAAGG
>NW_011888858.1:874681-878875 GCF_000151845.1 Pteropus vampyrus
TAGAACTTCAATATATGACTGGGGTGAGGGGGAATACCATTTAACATATAACAAAGAGAATAATTTGTCTCAAGCTCAATTAGTAACTGAAAGAACAAAAGTATATAAATCATGTAAGTCTCATATGAATGTTGTTAAGCACTATACATACTATTATTTCAAGTGCTTTTTTCACTATGAGGAAACTCAAAAGTAAAATGACCAAATTTCACATAATAGCAGACTCAAAATAAATTGCAACTCCAGGCTAAATCTTTCCTAATTGGTGTTTTGCTTAAGAAGAAATGCTATTCATCTCTTATTCTTTTACTCTCAGACACAGAAAGAGCCGTATCAACAGTAGAATCAGCTTCAAACACAAAACACATTTTCAGATCTTTTAACATGAATTTAAAATGACATTAAATGAAAGTATTTTAAAAAACAGATTTTTTTTTTTTCAGAAAAATAACTTCCTGGTAAATTGCATATGAGACCATAATCTTGTGATTATAAATGTAATGTTTACTAGCCTGAGACTTTAACAGGAAGAAGGAAACAAAGGTAATGAACTCCCTGCTTCCAGGAGCAACCTGTTTCAAGTCCGATGATCCTTTTTTTTTCTTCTTCCATTTTTAAAAAGTCCTACAAATTCTTTCATTACAGCATCTCTGCCATACAAAACTCTTTGAACATGAATTATTTCTAATTCTTAATAGGACTTCCAAATGGAAGACTGTGTTTATGGCTTTTATTGTTGCATTTCATCTATTCTCAGGCCAGACTTCACTGCTGGCTTCTTCTTTATTGGTACAGAAGTTTATTGCATAATTCATAGCCCATTAATGATCTGGCAACCAATAAACTCTTAAGGAACTGCAAAAATAGCCATGTCCACTAAACAGAGTGGCTAACTGCACTTGGATGCTCTAAACAACTGTGCAGGGAAAACAGGTAAATTAAAGAGGAACGTTCTTAAGCAAAAAAACTAAATTCACAATTCCATCTTCTTTATTCAAAGAGAATTTTCTCTTAAGTATTTTTTACTTAAGGCAATCTAAGAAGCACTAATATTCCCCATGCATTACATAAGCACAGAAATATTTACTTCATAATAAATATTTATTTACATGAAAATATAAATCTTCCATTTCTGTCTATGGAAATAAAATTATGACCATGCTCTCATTAAATTCTATTGGTTGGATAGGTCACCATTTAAGATATGTCATCAGGAAATAGAAATATATATTTCTATTCAGTCAGTGAACAGCTTCATGAGGCAAATTTCATATGCTTGAGTTTTTAGCCATTTCTTATGGGTCCTCTATCTAAGTATTTCATTTTTCATAGAAATGGATATAATGCTTCTACCAGCTTTCAATAATATTCTTCCTACCAGTGCAAGTTCATCCCAGCATGGACGATACAGCTTGCATGAACTATTGGACAATCAGTCTCGGCTCACTCTCAGTACTACCAGATCTTACTCTTTTTTTCTATAGTAATTTTCTCCAGCTGTGTTGCTGATACTGGCGATATAACAAACATTTATAAAGTACTTGAAATCTTTCTTTTTCTGCTGAAGTCATGTTCAGAGCTTTTTCTAAGTCAACTCTGGGGACCTTTGACACATGTGTACTTTTTAAAATAACATAAATTTTTGGTTTTTTTAAAGTAACTTGGAGAACTTAAATAGAGAAAAGAAAAGAAAGCTTATTGTTTCAGTTACACTCAGATACATGTATTCCATTACATACTAGGCTTGTAAAGGAGAAAGCCATGAAGTAATGCCCGAAACATTTTTTTTTTTGTAAGTAGGAGCAGCATTGTAACCTATAAGTAGCCTTTCTCCTTCAAATCCTTAGTTTTATATCTTAGGAGGTTCCCCTTTACATGTCTTTGATAAAAGCATTATATGGATCTGTCCCAATATTAATTCTTCAGGCTTATGTATCATCATGTCAGTGCAAGAAGCCTGTGTCCATACCAGGTTAATTTCCTTTAAACACCTAAATATAGGCTTTTTTCCCAATTATTTAATTGTGAGAATTTTTCCACCTGCCCCTAGAATCCCTTCCTTTTGCTCACTGACCTTTTAAATTTCTTATCTTAAAAGAAAAAGTCCCATCTTCTCCACATTAATATATTTCTTCTCTTCATTCCTACAGAATAGAACGCCAAGGAAGGAAGAACTCTGGTGAATACTGTAGAACAGCCCCCTAATTTTATAAGGAAAAGATACTGAGCTGTTTCCATGACTCATTTTGGTTTTTATTAATTAAAATTATTGGGGTGACATTGGTTAATAAAATTATATATGTTTCAAATGTACAGTTTCATGACTCATTCTTGTGAGTTATGATTTAAGAATACCTCAAAATCCTTTTACAACCCTCCAGCAAAAAGTAGTACATTATAATTATATTATAAACTCTTAAAGGTCAAGAAATAGTACTTATGTTGCTTTTGTTCAATCAACTAGTCAATCAACCAATAAATAGAATATGAAATCTACTATATTAGGTGCTACAGGAAATATAGAGAAGTATACATATCATATCTCTCTTCCAGAAACTTGCAGTTTAGTTGAAGTACAAAAAGAATAATAATGTAAGAAGTGAAAAGAATTATAAAAATGAAGGAGGAAGGCCATTGTATTCTAGAGAAAGTCTAGATGCATCTTGAATTATAGATTGAAAATGGGCAGATAGTTAGAGAATAGTAATATCAAAGACATGAAGATAGCAATTTATAAGGTCTTCTCCAAGAACATGCTTACTTGAAAGTTAATAAAACAAGTAGAAAAAAATAAGTTAAAAAGTTAATCATCAATTCTATTGTAAAATGCCTTTAATTCCAGTTTCAGAAGCCTAGTCTTGATCTTGAGAATATAAGTAATATGATGTGGCAATTGAAACATTAATATTTTTAAATACAGAAATGTGGCCAGAAGAAAATGGTGATTTTTGGAGGATTAAGCATGTATAAATATTTTGAATAAATTGTTGCAGGGACAGAGTGGACATAACGTGATCATGCCCTTAATTTATAGTGATAATCCAGATGTGAGAAGACTGTGAGGGAAGAAAATATTAAAAAGCATACAAACAAACAAAAATAAACAGTGGTACATGTGAGATAAATGATATTGCATGATATTATGCATATAGTCTGTTTCCCACACTTTCCTGATGACAAAGTCAATAAATAAGCTTCAATAAAAAGTCCAGAGGAAGTAGCATCAAGAGAAGTTCCCCTGAATTACCTAAAATTGAGTCTAATGTTTACAATATCCTAATAGCGACATTGTACTCATGCTAAGAAAGATTGAGTTTAATTAATAGGGCTTGAACCCTGGCTTTGGCTTTGGGCACACTGTGGGCAAAAAGTTTTAAAAGCAGGAATGGCATTTTTTCTTGTTTCTTATGCAATTAAGGGTAGGCAATCAATTAATAAAAAGATAAATGAAGTGAAAAGAGAGAATTTAAAAAAAATAAGAGAACATTTATAGGAAAACACAGTGAAAGGAGGCAGCAATTTTAAAAACTACAAAAGAAATTGCAAATAGCACATGCTGCAATGTTCCTCCTGTAGAGACCAATGGTCAGTGACGAAGGTACAGAATGAACCAATGAGGGTAATATTGTTGCTGTTAGCTCAGTGACTAATAGTGCCACCCCTTGTCAAAGCTTTGGAATCCTTCACAAAACATAGCATTCAATACCATTAACAAAATGACTCCAGCCATTACTGTTAGTACCATACCTACTCGAAAAATATGCTCTCAATATCTCCCAAAATTTATAGAGAAGTAACTTTTACTTTTAAGCTTTCTTATATTTATAGGGGCTAAATCTAAATTATAGAACTGCCTTTTTCCATATTTACCATTGCCCTATACTAAACATGAGATTTGACTACCTTTTCCCTTAGGATAATTAATTGCTTAAGGTATAATGTATAAATAATTTCTAATAAGCCCACTCCCTTTTCCTCCAAGTGTAATTGAATGAAAGGTGAACAAAGTATTGACTCAGTTTAGATGTCTTACCCTTGAAAGTGGTGAGATATTGAAAAGTCACATAGTCTAGAAGAGGTTAAGTGCTAGTACTTTGAAATCTAATTCTAAATCCGGAGCAAATTTTGGTTCTGACACCTGCCCACATAATCAGGCACTTCACTCTCTCACCATTTATTTTCTAAGTCAATTAG
>NW_011888858.1:880130-892410 GCF_000151845.1 Pteropus vampyrus
AGTGCTAGTACTTTGAAATCTAATTCTAAATCCGGAGCAAATTTTGGTTCTGACACCTGCCCACATTATCAGGCACTTCACTCTCTCACCATTTATTTTCTAAGTCAATTAGTTGAAATGATAATATCAAACTCCAAGGCCATCATGAGGATTAAGTGATAAAATGAATATAGTCCAGAGTGATGTCAGAAACCTGGCAGAGTGAGAGACGTCCCCAGATCTCTCCCCTTTAAACAATAATCTGAACATCTAAAACTGAACAAAAAACACCGAAACTGCACATCGGCACCTCTGAGTGTGGGATCTCCGCATAAGAACTACCACAGGTCAGACACTGAGTGTCGGGAGAAGATGCCTCTTGCAACTGGAGCTTCCTGTAGGAGGAGGAAGAGGGGAGTTCCCTGAACAGTCCTGCTTGGGAGAGCTGTATGCTCCACTCGGCCGGTGGCAATGCCCAGGCATCAGGGCAGAAAGCAGAGAAGCAAGGACAGTGGAGAAACAACAGTTGATTTTTACTATCCCTGGTTCAAAACCAGGCTGATCTGCAGCCTCCATTCCCCAAATCAGAAGGCCCCTCCCCCACATCCTCCGAGATGGAACACTGTGGAACCCCCATGTTCAGGGAACACTGCTCAGAGAAATCTGAGCAAATGCTACTGAAATTGTCGCTAACACTGACAGGGACTGCAACTGAGAGTAGCGAAAAGGGTTAAACATCTATATGAAAAAAAGGCATTATTAAAGCTTTATATAGAACAGTGATCCAAGAGAATTAGACGCTACCTACTGGAACCCGCCTCTCCCCCCAAAAAATCGCCTTCTTTACAACAAGCTAGAGACACCTCTATATAATAAATCTTTCTCGAAAAAAAGTAGAATACACTTCTATTAATACCGAGGCAGAGAATTAGTCCATTAAACACCATGAACAACCAAACTGACAAGGCATATGAGAAAGAAAGAGAAAATCTCCAGAAAAGAAGCTTACAGACATAGAAATATATGACTTAAATGACAGAGAATTCAGGATGGTACTTCTGAAAAAAGTCCATGAGATCCAAAAGAATTCATTTCAACAATTTCAGGAACTGAATAAACAACTAGAAGAGCAGAGTACGGAGGTTGAAACTCTCAAAAAGAACAGAATAGAACTTCTGGAAATAAAAAAAAAAAAAAAAAAACACTGCAAGAGTTGAAAAATAAAATAGCAAGCTTGGGAAATAGAGTCGACCAAATGGAGGAAAGGTTTAGTGATATCAAAGACAGAAATCTCGAAATAAATCAGAAGGAAAAAGGGAGAAACTGAAGAAAGAAAAATAATGAAAGAGAAATTCAAGAACTAGCTGATACCATCAGGAGAAGAAACATAAGATTAATGGGCATTGTTAAAGGTGCAGAAAAGGAGCAGAGACTGGAAAGCATTTTCAGACAAATAGTTGACGAGAATTTCCCAAATCTAAGGAATGAGCTGGAGCTTGGAATTCAAGGAGTAAACAAAACACCCAATTATCTTGACCCAAAAAGGCCTTCTCCAGGACACATGGGCTGAACTCACCATTAAAAAGGAACAAAGTTGCAGAATTGATCAAAAAACAAAACCCAACCATACGCTGCCTCCAGGAGACACATCTCAGTTCCAAAGACAAATATAGACTCAAAATGAAAGGGTGGAAAATGATATTTCAAGCAAATGGCATTTGGAGAAAAGCAAGAGCAGCAGTACTAATATCAGATGAAATAGATGTCAAAATAATAAAGGTTAAGAAAAATACTGAGGCACAATTCATAATGATAAAGGGAATCATGCACCAAGACATAACACTTATTAATAATATCTATGCTCTTAATTAGGGAGCCCCGAAATATTTAAAGCAATTACTAACAGAACTACAAGGAGAAACAGACCAAAACACTATCGTCATAGGGGACCTAAATACCCCACTGTCAGATATGGTCAGATCATCCAAACAGAAAATCAATAAAGAAATAACAGCCACTATGGAAAATAGTATGGAGGTTCCTCAAAAAACTAAGAATTGATCTACCATATGATCCAGCAATTCCTCTACCAAAGACTTGAAAACCCATATCTGAAAAGATATTTGCACACCGATGTTCATAGCAGCATTATTCACAGTGGCCAGGACATGGAAGCAACCGAAGTTTCTTAGATAGATGATTGGCTAAAGAAGCTGTGGTACATATGTACAATGGAATATTACTCAGCCATAAGAAGATATGAAATACTGCCATTTGCAACAACGTTGATGGACCTCAAGATAATCATGCTAAGAGAAATAAGCCAGACAGAAAAAGTTGAAAATCACATGATATCACTTATATGTGGAATATAAACCTAAAAGCAACAAATGAACAGGACAAACAAACAGAGAGTCATGGACGTAGACTATAGACTAGTAGTTACCAGAGTGTAAGCGATGGGGGAGGAGGGAGGTAGATGGGGTAAAGGGGGTCAAATATGTGGTGACAGAAAGAAATGTAACTGTGGGCAATGAACACACAGTGTAAATATATATATATGCCTTATTGTTAAAGTGTACAGCTGAAATTTACTGGATTTCATTAACCAATGTCACCATAAAAAATTAATTAATTTAAAAATTAGTCCAATTAACTCTGCCAGAAATAGAATATTTGTTTAATAAATATTAGGAAGTTTGTTTTATATAAAGAAATTAAGAGAATCAGTACTGAACATTATGGGAAAATTTTTTCCAAAAAGTGAATAATGCCTTTAGCAAGTTGAAGACAAATCAGATAATACTAAGGTTAGAGAAGCTCATGGATCTTAGATTTAGAGAGAATTTTATAAATTTTACCTCAAAGGCAAGGGAAGTACAAGAAAAAAAAAATGAATGGGACTACATCAAACTGAAAACTTCACAGCAAAAGAAACCATCATGAAACAACTGAATGGGAGGAGATATTGTCAAAAATTCCTCTGATAAGGGGCTCATATCCAAGATATATAAAGAACACACACAACTCAACAACAAAAAAACAAACAGTCCAATTAAAAAATGGGCAGAGGATCTGAACAGACACTTTTCCCAAGAAGACACACAAATGGCCAACAGACAAATGAAAAGATGTTCAACTTCACTAGCTGTTAGGGAAATGCTAATCAAAATCACAATGAGATACCACCTCAGACCTATTAGAATGGCTGTGATTAACAGGACAAATAATAACAAGTGTTGAAGAGGTTATGGGCAAAAAGGAGCTCTCAGACATTGCTTGTGGGAATGCAAATTGGTACAACCACTATGGAAAGCAGTATGGAGTTTCCTCAAAAAACTAATAATTGAATTACCATATAATCTAGCAGTCTGTCTTCTGGGTCTTTACCCCCTCCCCCTCCCCCTCCTCCAAAAAACCCTGAAAACACTTATCTATAAAGATATGTGCATCCCAATGTTCATGGTAGCATTATTCTCAGTGGCTAAGTCATGGAAACAACCGAATGTCCATCAATAGGTGATTGAATAAAAAAGATGTGATACATATGTAGAATGGGATATTACTCAGCCATAAGAAAAGATGAAATACTGCCATTTGTGACAACATAGATGGATCTTGAGATTATCATGCTAAGCAAATAAGCTAGACAGAAAATGTTGAGAACCATATGATTTCATTCATATGTGTGATATAAAACTGAAAGCAACAAAAAGCAAGACAAACAGAAACTCATAGACAGAAATTAGTGGTTACCAGAGGGAAAGGGGTGAGGAGAGGAGGTAGATAAGGGTAAAAGGGGTCAAATATATGGTGACAGAAGGAAATTCAACTTTGAGAGATGAACACACAATGCAATATACGACGTATTATTGAAATGTACACTTGAAACCTATATAATTTTATTAACCAGTGTCACCCCAATACATTTTTTAAAAGATTACAGAAGCTGAAATAGAGATGTGCACAATGCAAATTTCTTATTACTAAAACTAGAAGTTGTGCAATATACAGTTTAGAAATACTTTATGATTAGATTTTTTAAATTCTTAGATATAATCGATGTCTTCATTTCTTGATTTCTTTATTTATATAAATACACTTACAGAATAACAACATAACAACACTCTACAACTTAAAGCGTAGAGTTTTTCTATTATCTTTTTATTATTATTTTATATTAGTTTCAGGTATACAGTACAATGGTTAGATGTTTATGTTATTTAAGAAGTGATCCTCCTGATTACTCTACTACCCATCTGGCTCTACACATAGCCATTACAATAATACCGACTATATTTTCTATGCTGCACTCTACATCTCTATAACTGCATTATAACTAGTAATGTGGACTTTTTCATTCCTTCGCCTTTTTCACCCAGTCCCCCAACCCTCCTCCCCTCTGACAGTCACTAGTTTGTTCTCTGTATTTGTGAGTCTGCTTTTGTTTAGTTTGTCTATTTTGTTCCTTAGATTCTGCATGTAGGTGAAATCATATGGTATTCATCTTTGATTTATTTTACTCAACATAATATTCTCTAGGTCCATCCATCTTATTGCAAATGGTAAGATATCATTTTTTATGGCTGAGCAATATTCCATTTTATATATGTTCCATAACTTCTTTATCCAGTCCTCTATTGATGGACACCTAGGTTGCTTCCATATTTTGGTTATTGTAAACAATGCTGCAGTAAACACAGGGGTGCATAGACCTTTACAAATCAGTGTTTTTGTGGGGTTTTTGGGGATATATACCCAGAAGTGCAATTGCTTGGTCATTAGGTAGTTCTATTTCTAAATTTTTGAGGAACCTCCAAACTGTTTTCTATAGTGGCTGTCCCACAACAGTGCATGAGGGTTCCCTTTTCTCCACATCCTTGTCAACACTTGTTTTTGTTTTTGTTTTGGGGTTTTTTTTTATTGATTGATGATAGCTAACCTGACAGGTGTGAGGTGATATCTCATTGTGGTTTTAATTTGCATTTCTCTGATGATTAGTGACCTTGAGCATCTTTTCATATGTCTGTTGGCCAACTGTATGTCCTCTTTGGAGAAATACCTATTCAGGTCTTCTGCCCACTTGTTAATTGGATTGTTGACCAGTTATATGAGTTCTTTAAAATCTTAGATATTAACCTCCTTTCAGATGTATGATAGGCAAATATTTTCTTCCAGTCAGTAGATTGTGTTTTCATTTTGTTGATGGTTCCTTTACAGTGCAAAAGATTTTCAGTTTAATGTAGTACCATTAGTTTATTTTACCTATTGTTTCCCTTGCCTGAGGAAATGTATCAGAAAAAAAATTACTAATAACAATATCAGAGAGTTGACTGCTTATATTTCCTTCTAGAAGTTTTATGATTTGGAGCCTTACATTTAAGTTTTTAATCCATTTTGAGTTTATTTTTATATATGGTGTAAGAAAGTGATCATATTAATAGGTGCAGAAAAAAGCGTTCAACAAAATTCACCTTCCATTTATGATAAAAACTCTTAGCTAAGTGGGACTATAGGGAACATACCTCAACATAATAAAGTCCATAAATGACAAATCTACAGCTAATATCATTCTCAATGGGGAAAAGCTAAAATATTTTTCTTAAGATGAGGAACAAGACAAAGATATCTACTTGCCCCACTTCTATTCAACGTAGTATTAGAAGTTCTAGCTATAGCAATCACACAAGAAAGAGAAATAAAAGGCATCCAAATTGAGAAAGAAGTAAAACTGTCATTATTTGCAGATGGCATGATACTATATACAGAGAACTCACCAAAAAAAAACCCCCAAAAAACTGTTAGAACTGACAAATAAATTCAGTAAAGTAGTAGGATACAAAATTAATATTCAAAAATCAGTTTCCTTTTTATATACCAATGATGAACTATCAGAAAGACAAGGTTACTCAATTGGAAAAATTGGTAATATATATAAAATTTTTAGCCAAATATGTTTCAAATAAAAAAAGGCAGAAGGAAAAATATTGAAAAGAAAATATAGTAAAGATATTATTAAACCTATCAATCAGAAAATAATTTTAAGCATAATGGAATAAAACAGGTCAACTAATCCCTGATTCTGAGTCCCTATGGAAATTTTAGTACCTTTTAATTATAACCCCATGTCAATTCTGAAGATGAATAAAAAATGTGGATAGCAGAATGATTAAGTGTGCTGGCCTTGAACCACATATGTGCCTTGTCCTGGCCATGCAAAAATGTTTGTACAAAGCAAGTACTCTTTTTCTGCCTCAGTTTCTTCACTTGTAAAATGTACCTACTATATAGTACCTACTATACAGTTTATTTAGGGGAAAAAAAACACTTATTACAATGTAAATTTTAAGTACTCAGTAAGAGTTAGCTATTATTATTATTGTTGTTGCTTCATTATACATACACACAAGATGACACCCAAAAGAAAACACGATGGTATGGTGAAATAATAAATACAATTAAATAAATAAAGAGTGGGAACATTGTAAAGCCAGCAATTTGACTCAATATGAGTAACAAAATAATCCTTCCTCTGGTTATGCTAAGGCTTCAGATTTCACTCCACACTTTCAGCCAAGCCCAGAAAGAAATGTTATCATTTATACAATTCCTACTACCCACAAGATAAAAATTAAAAATTGCTCTGAAGTAGCATTATTTTTTTAATCTAAAATCAATCAGGAATTTCTGCCATGAGAATATATTCTGTACCATACATCTCTTTAGATATAGTCATTTCAACATCACACTCTTCACACATGCCCTGTTTACAGTTAAACAGCGATTACAGGGTACTTCTTAATTCATTATGTTTATTTTTCTTGGTGGATTCAAGTGTTTTCCATTTCCATTGTTTTTACTTATCCTCCATCAGTATTCTTAATGCACCACTGAGACCCAGCAGAGCTTCACATTGAACTCAGTGTAAAATCCTATCCCTCTGCATGGCACAGGAGGACCTACTTGTCATTCTTTCTACCATAACAGTGCCCTGTGTGCAAGCCATTAAGATTGCTGTCTTCTCAATGTTTCAAGTTCACTCATCCTTTGGTGCCTTTACTAATGTCTTTTTCTTTATCAGAAATGATCCAACTAGCTGTCTTATATTCACGCCTCAAAAAATCAAATCTCTTTTTACTTCTTCAAGCTGAGGAAGATGCTCCCACAGCTCTTTAAATGGGCAGCTTTTATACCGCAGATGTTATATGGTCACAATTGATGTGACTTTCTTTCTTGTAAGACTATGTGGTCTTTGCGGGCAACTTTTTATTTATCTCCGCATTGAAACCCACATGGCGTACTTAGTCGTTATTTGTCAAAGGAATTATTGCGTGACTAAAGAAGTTCACGTAGTATGCAAAGTGAATGAAAACAAAACTTTGTGAACAAATGAATGTGTTTAGTTAGTTTAGGATGATGGAAACTAATTTATGAAGAAAATGTTTTATTGGTCATGAATAAGTTGCCAATCATTTCTTTGTTGTTTAAAAACATTTAAAAAAAAAACAGATATTTTTAAATATGAAATTTGATTTAACTACCAAATATTAATGAAATTAAATAATTCATTAAAAGCAGCAGCTTTTAATTGGACAATTTTAAGTTGTGACTCCTATTTCATCTCAGTAAAGCCATGTTTTCTTTAAATTATTTAATATGTGACTTTAATTCCCACTAAACAGCCTCTACTTAAATGAATATGGAATGCTGCTATTGTAATAGAAGAAAATGTAAATCTTTTATACAAAACTATATACCTGGCCTGCTGTATTGGTATGTGTCTACATTAGAGCAAGGTTCATGATGATAATCCTATATGTATTTAGAAAAATGACTATTAGACATCTAAATAATGCACATCATATTCCTCAGTTAAAAAAGGGCAATTATCCAGTAATTTTAAATTCATTTAGATATTAGAAAAAAGAATTGGTGCTGAGAAGAAATGTTTGATACTAGGAAGAATCAGAAGAGCAATCAGGATGGTACAAATGTAGTTAAACAGTTGACACTTTTTAGACTAATACTGAACAATTAGTAAAAATGTTTATAGCTATTAGATTTGGAAAGATTAAGAAGTCTGTATGAAAACTATCTTTAGATATAGTATAACCACCTAAAACTCCCATGTAGTAACCATACCTCCCTAATCTTTTTGAAACATACCCTTTTCAAGTATTCTATCCTTTTTCCCATAAATATTGTGGCAATTACCAGAAAATGAATCTCAATTTTGAATCCAGATAATTCAGGTCTACCACTGATTCACTCTTTCCTCCAAAAGCATTTGAATTTCTTTGTATTTGAGTCACTCTATAACATCTCTTGAAGTTACCAATTTCTTTCCAATCCCACCTGAACCTGCCAGTATGAGACACTATCAACTCTCTCCTGCAAATATCCTTTAACTGTTTTCCATATTTATTCCTGGACTTCTTCAGTATACTCTCTATTGAGAAACTAGGAAATTTTTTTAATATTTAAATCATTTATTGCACTCATCTTCTCAATAACTTCAGTGAATTTCCATTGTCATTAGGGTAATATCCAAATTTTTTTCATACCTTCTGAGAACCCAGTGCACTGGCCTCTACTTACAACTCCCACCTCAATTAGATAGCATATTCATTCTCATACTCTTTGCCCCAGCAGATTCCTCAGCTCCTCAATATCTTAATGATCTTTCTTATAACAGAGTTTTGCTTGCCTTTACCTGGAATTTTCCTCCCACTCTGTCCTTCATTTGCTAACTATTAATTTTCAGGTCTCACCTCGAATGTCACTTCTTAGAGACTTCCAGTCTTTTACATACATCTATATTTTGCATTTCTCTTTTACCTCATGCATTTGCTTTAACAATTTCTTATGTATCTGTCTCCCACATGAAATGTAAAACTTTGTGACAGGACCTTGTCTGTCTTGTTTAGCATTGTATCCTTTCTCTATAATTAGGCCCTAATAAAATATAGAGTGGGCAGACTGGGCTACCTCTGAGCAGGAATGGATCCAATAGTAGCTCACTGATTCTACTGAAATTCATTGCAATTGAATGTGATTGTGCTAGGTTTAAATCAAAAGTCAAGACAACCTGAGGATGCCAAAAGTTTTGGTTAGCGGATCCCTCACAAGTGGTCATTCTGCAATAGAAAAAGGCATTGGTGGGCCACATGTCCCAGCAATCTGAGTTAATAAAACACACAAAAAAAGAGAGAATAAAATAATTTTAAGATAAAAACAATTCGAGTTAAAAGTGACAATCAAAATTGTATGCCTTGAAGTAGAAAACAACCTTAATCATTACCTGAAACAACTTCCTAAATAACGAGGAAATATTCTATCATATTTATCCCCTTTTATCCTTCTAATGGTATTCTACCTTCTAAAAAATTGTGTTGATAAAACTCCTTAGTTTTGGGCCTCGTGGAGACAGAGGAATCCCTGGGTGTTTAAAGAAAAAGACAGAGGCTAGTAGGAAAGAAGTTCTCCTAGGCAAGAGCTCCTTCGGCAAGGTCAATTGCAAACCTCACTTCTTCTTTACCCCCACATCTTAATCTCTCATGTCTTTTCCTTTTCTTTTACTTTATCACTCCCTTTATCCTTCTTTCCCTACTATTTCTCTAGCTCTTTTCTTCATCGCCTGTCCTCTACCTACAGATTTTCTTTAGTCAAAGTCATTTCTTTAACTGAAAGATAGTTTTCATTTCCATATTAGGTAGTTAGGCAGGCATGAGTGATAGGAGCCAAGGCTCAGCTCTGTAACATAGAAATTTCCCTTGAAGACCTTCCTTAAGGACCTCTCAGAAATACCTCCCTTTCAGTGTTATAAATTATCCCAAATCCTAGAGCACAAAGGCCATAAAAGCTACTGGCTAAACCAGCTACAGATGCATGTGCAGAAAGTACAACCCTAACCTGCCCATAACTTTCACCTCATTATACCATCGTAATAATATCATGACTATACCTGGAAGTTCATGAATCTAATTATAATGGACTGAATTCTGGGTAAGCACATGCACAGTAGGCAAAGTGTTATATAGCAGCCAATTGTCAGTCAAGGTAACCTCACATACAGATTGTCTAGGATCTCCCATCACAGCGCAAATATAAACAGACCTTCCCATTTCTGCATTGTTACAGCTCTCCTTGCTGAAAAACTGCTCCTCCCTTGTGGCGTACTGTTTTACCTCTTCACCTCTCAAATTCCACAGGGCTGCAGCCTTTCCTAGTGCAGCCCATCTCCTTCTAAAATGTACTTTCAGTAAATCTTACTTTTTCTAAATCTTGCCAACCTGTAATGCTTTGCTGTGTCAGCAGGGAAGAACAGAGGGACACCACACAGCAACATCCTACCTCTCCTCCATGCCGTTGGGGCGACCCTGGATTTCACATCACCCAGCAATAACATTACTAGACTTAAAAATAAAAGATTATAACAAAAAATAAGGAGAAATATGGTAAATTAGGGGCAGAAAGATACGTGGAGAAAATCTGACCCTCTGCATGCTAACATATTCTTCTGTAAATTGGATGCTATGAAAGAATTTTTAGTATGAGTGGCAGACAGCATAGCCAGAAGGGTAGCCCGAAGCAAGTGTACTTAAACAGCTTCTTTGTATTCAAGTATAAACTGCAGATAATACTGAGCACATTAAAAAAGATATTAAAAGAATTGAGATGTAATCTATAACTACACAGATCATAAGATAACATATTTCTTACTATGAGTATTTAAGTCGAACCTTTAATATATCACTTCAGAAAAGAAGTCAAGTCTTTCCAACAAAAAAATTACATTTGAATGGCAAATTAACTAGTTATTGTTTTTAACATTTCACATTCATAATCCTACATTTGTTTTCCCAGAGAACTCAAGGACTAAAGAACCTTCACAGATTAGCAGAGAAAACTTTTTCACCCACCACAGAGATGGCATCTCTTCTGGGGAAGGAGCTGGCAGCTCTTTAACAATGCATAATGCTTCATTACATTCTAGAAGGGGGTTGAAAGCTGAATTCTGACTGTGCCGTGGCATATCCTCCAAGCTTCGTTACATCACACTCAACAGTTTATGCTCTACAACATGAGTTTTTTCCCTTTCAAGCATAATTTCTTATAAATGAGGCAACATGTTTCTCTGCCATGTTGTCAGGTGTCAGAAGCTTTACTGATTTATGTTTTGGAAGTATGTCCAGCCAATTCTTCCTTACAAGATGTAAAAAAAAAAAAAAAAAAAAGTAGAAAAAGAAGTAATTATGTTGACATGGTCTCTGGACTTGGTTCTCTTTTTTAATCTGTAATTTCTTACAAATTCCTTGAATTCTGTCTCGGGTTTATTAGTAAAAGTTAGATATTAATAATTTATCTACCAATGATGGTCTAGGTATTCATACTATGAAATTTGTGCATGTTACTTCTGTGTTGAGAAAATTTATTTATTCAACAGATTTTCATTATAGTTCCATCCTGAGAACTTGGAATGCAGCTTTGAACAAAATGAAAATTCTTGTCCTCCTGGAGTTTATATTAAAGTGAGGTCAGATAAAAAATAAACAAATAATGTGTAAAAACAAGAGAATAAAGTTATAATGATGGGAAGTGGCTGTTTTTTACAAAGTGATCTGTGTGGTACCTCTGACAAAATAACATTTTAGCAGAGACCTGAAGGCAGTAAGACTGTGTATCAGGTTGGTAGCTAGGGTAAGAGTGTTCTAAGCAGAGCATAAGTCTAAAAAACAGCAAGAGAAAAAGGGAGGTGCATCTGGTCGAGATGATATAGAACAGAGGTCCCCTAATGGGCCGTGGACCGATACCAATCTGTAGCCATTTAGGAACTGGGCCACACAGCAGAAGGTAAGCAGCAAGGAACTGAGCGAAGCTACATCTGTATTTGCAGCTGCTCCCCAGCACTAGCATCATTGCCTCAGCTCCACTGCAGATTGTCAGGCATTAGTTTCTCATCAGAGCACCGGTTCCTGATGCCAAAAATGTTGAGGACCACTGGCGTAAAAGGTAGATACTGTGTTCGCCTCCTCTCATAACCACATCAAAATTACAACAAAACTATAGAACAACCATCACTGGGAGTCACTTAAGGTCTGGCTAAACAGAAGTTGTACAACTGGCGACATACATAAGAGGTCACCTCAAGCCTGCTAAAAGGGGTGAAGACATGAAACGGGATAGTCTCATAACTGAGAGTGGTGGATGAGAATCCAAATGATTATCTTGAGTGCAGAGGACTCTCCTGCCCCTGGAGGAGCAAGGGATCCTGGCTCCACTCTGGGCTCCCCGGCTCAAG
>NW_011888858.1:892460-899795 GCF_000151845.1 Pteropus vampyrus
AGATTGTCAGGCATTAGTTTCTCATCAGAGCACCGGTTCCTGATGCCAAAAATGTTGAGGACCACTGGCGTAAAAGGTAGATACTGTGTTCGCCTCCTCTCATAACCACATCAAAATTACAACAAAACTATAGAACAACCATCACTGGGAGTCACTTAAGGTCTGGCTAAACAGAAGTTGTACAACTGGCGACATACATAAGAGGTCACCTCAAGCCTGCTAAAAGGGGTGAAGACATGAAACGGGATAGTCTCATAACTGAGAGTGGTGGATGAGAATCCAAATGATTATCTTGAGTGCAGAGGACTCTCCTGCCCCTGGAGGAGCAAGGGATCCTGGCTCCACTCTGGGCTCCCCGGCTCAAGATTCCAGTGCTGGGAAGAGAAATCCCCACAATCTCTAGTCGTGAAAAACAGAGGAAATGGTGGCTGAGTAAGACAGAGGCTACAGGAGTTGCTAATGTTCCTCTTAAAGAGTCTGCATGAACTTAGTGACAGACTGACTCGCTCTGAGCTCCAGCCCTGGGACAGCTGCTCAAAGAGTACTAGGGACACACTGAGAGGAACTGAGTTGTCTGGCTTCAGGGCAAGGGCTGAAAGGGGGGCTTTCTCCTGACAGAAATGCGGCAGAATCCATTGTTCCTTTGTTGAGCCCTCTATCCTCTCAGCATTCACAGGAGGCTGCCCTATCTGAGTCTCCATCAACTTAGTTAACCCAAGTCACATCACCCAAGTGGTTCCTGAGACCACAACTCTCTCAACTTGTGGGCCCACCCAAGCTGCCTCCAATGGTTTTTTTGTTTGTTTATTTGTTTGTTTTCATACAAATTGCCTGTCTTGGCTCATGCTGCAGACTTTCCTAAAATCTCTCAAAGGCTCACAAAACCCAAAGAAGCAGCAACTGGCCTCAATGTGTCCCACACATCTTGCTGAGCAGCCCCAAGCCCAGCACTAGAAGTAGCCAGCCTCAGTTCCTGCCTTGGCCTCTCAAGACACCTATAAGCCCAGCATGCATGACAGCCATCTGTGGATTGCTTGGTTATTCTAATCAGGTGGCCCCAGAAGTGTACAGGTTTCTGCTGAACTTGACCTGCAGCTGGGCCCTTCCCAGGAGGCCCTTGGGCCAACACATCCAGTGGCCTGCTTCAACCAACAACTAAGCCTCAACACCACCCAGGGATGAATCTGAGGACATACCCCAAAGGCAAACTGAGCAGGCCCCAGAGTCCTGCTAAAGTGAATTCTATTCTTTAAGGGCAACATCTCATCGACCAGTCCTCATAACCAATCAGCCCGAGGGTCGATCTTTCCTATCAACGTGTAAACAGCAACTAAAGCTCAACCACAACAGGATGGTACACACAACCCACATGAGGGATACACCTTGAACACCTGGTTCGAGTGATCAGGGAAGACTGAACCTCTGGACCCCACAGGACACCTACTACATAAAGCCACTCTACTAAGACTGGGAGACTTAAGAGCCCTAACAATACATAGAAACAAACACAGGGAAACTGCTAAAATGAGTAGACAAAGAAACATTGAAAGAACAGAACAAAGCTCCAGAAAAAGTACTCAACAAAATGGAGACAAGCAATCTACCAGAGGTAGAGTTCAAAAAATTGGTTATAAGGATACTCAATGAACTTAGAAGAAGAATAGATGAACTCAGTGTGAACTTTAACAAAGAGATAGAAAACATAAAAATGGAAATGAAAAACATAAAAGAGAACCAGTCAGAAATGAAGAATACAAGATCTGAGATGAAGAGTATGTTAGAGGGAATCAATAGATTGGATGAAACGGAGGATCGAATCAGTGATTTAGAGGATGAGGTAGCAGAGGACACCCAATCAGAATAGCAACAAGAAAAAAGAATCCAAAAATGAGAATAGTTTAAGAGGCCTCTGGGACAACATCATGCACAACATCAGCATTATAGGGGTACCAGAAGGAGAAGAGAGAGAGAAAGAAATTGAAAACCTATTTCAAGAAATAATGACTGAAAACTTCCCTAACCTGGTAAAGGAAATAGACATACAGACTTAGGAAACTTGGAGAGTCCCAAATGCGATAAACCCAAAGAGGCCCACACCAAGCAAGACATATCATTATTAAAATACCAACGGTCAAAGACAAAGAAAGAATCTTAAAAGCAGCAAGAGAAAAGCAATTGATTACCTACAAGGGAGCTCTCATAAAACTGTCAGTCAATTTCTCAACAGAAATTTTGCAGGCCAGAAGGATTTGGCACAAAATATTCAAAGTGATGAAAAGCAAGGAACTACAACTAAGATTACTCCCCAGCAAAGCTATCATTTAGAATTGAAGGACAGAAAAAGAGCTTCTCAGATAAGAAAAAGGTAAAGGAGTTCACTACCACCAAGCCAGTATTACAGGAAATGTTGGAGAGACTTCTTTAAAAAGAAGAAAAAAAAATATGTATCAAAATATAAATAATAAATGTCAATAACTGCTTATCTATCAACAAGTACTTCAGATCAAAAGATAGGGTGGCTGAATGGATCAGAAAACAAGACCTTTACATATGCTGCTTATAAGAGACTTACTTCAGATCAAAAGACCCACATAGACTGAAAGTAAAGGAATGTAAAAAGATATTACATGAGAGTGAAAAAAAAATCTGGAGTGGCAATACTTATACTAGACAAAATAGACTTCAAAACAAAGGCTATAACAAGAAACATAGAAAGACCCATTAATTCTAAGTCTGGGCATTTATCCGAAGAAATCTAAAATACTACTTTGAAGGGACATGTGCATCCGTATGTTCATTGCAACATTATTTACAATAGCCAAGATATGGAGGCAACCTGGGTGACCATCAATAGATAAATGGATAAAGAAGAGGTAGTATATATATACAATGGAATATTACTCAGTTGTTTCTCAATGGATGACATTTTTTCACAATTTAGGAGAAAACAGTTTTCCTTTTTCCATCAATTGGTAGTCTTCTCCCTCAAAAACCAGTTCTTTCTCTCTTTCTTCTTTTACATTAAATATCTAAACACACAACCAGAACATATATAGAGATATACAGAGCGTGCGTGCGCACACACACACACACACACACACACACACAGACAAACCATCCTCTCTTTACCATTATGACCAGTAACTTTACTCTTCATAGTAAAATATTTTGTGTGTTTATGAGAATAAAAATGTTATAGCAGCCTAAGAAAAACAATTAAGTAGTATTAAGTTTGTAAAAATACATACAATATTCATAATTGGGCATTGTTAGTTCCCAACTTTGTCCATCCTTTATACATAATTTACTCATACATGTGACAGTTATTTTTGATCACCTATTATGTACTAAGTTCTTTCAGAGACATAAATAAATTGACATTCTAGAAAATAATGGCCTATAATTATAAACAAATCCAATGATTGAGTGTATATTAACTGTCTATTCATTCACCTATAAACATTAACATATTGCTGAATTTTTTAATGTTCCAAAGAGATATGTGTCTTCTTTCTCAGGGTAATGGAGACAAACCAGAAATATTCAAGAATTTGAAGATACTCATCTTTCCCTCTTTTTGGTTGCATTTTTTTTTCTTTCATTAATTCTTAGTAAGTCTCATAAGGAGGTTTCTTAACTTGAGTTGGGAGGTTAATGGAGGTCTTGGATCCAGAATCCCATAAAATTATAAGCAAAGTTCAGTAATTTAACACATATCTTAGAGAAAAAAAGAAGCCCAATACGAACTAGTTTAAATGACAAAGGGAATTTCTAAGCTCATGCTACCAAAATGTCAATGAGTACATATGGCTTCAAGAAATTCATGATCCCAAGGCTTAGAAGACATCAGAGCTCTGTCTTGACCTTTGACCCTTTAATTGTGGCAGAAATGATGATTTCCAACTTCCTAAGTCTCACATCCTGACACCTGAGAAACAGGGAAAGAAAGATATCACCCCATAGCTCAGGAAAAGTTCCATGGAGGGTGAGATGTTTAATTATATGTGTCAACTTAACTGGGCTAAGAGATTCCCAAATAGCAGGTAAAACATTTTCTGAGAATGTTTCTGTGAAAAAGGTTAGTATTTGAATTGGTACACTGGGTAAAGAAAATAGCCCTCGCCAACTACAACAGGCTCTCCACCCTCCCTGAATAGAACAAAAAAGGCGGAAAAAGCTTGTATTGGCTTTTTCCGCTTGAGTTGCAACATACTATCCATCTTTTCCTGCTCTTAGACATAGACACTTCTGGTTCTAGGGCCTTTGGACTTTGACTGGGACTTAAAATATTGATTCCCCTGGTTCTTGGGTTTGGACTGGAACTACACCATCAGCCTTCCTGGGCCTCCACCTTGCAGAAGGCAGATTGTGAGACTTCTCAGTCTCCATAATTACATGAGCCAAACTGTTGTAATAAATATCTTTCTCTATATCTATATCTTTCTATATCTATATCTATATCTATATCTGTATCTGTATCTGTATCTATCTATTTATATCTATCTATAGCTATCTATATCTATATATCTGTATCTGTACTGTATCTGTATATGTACCTATATCTATCTATAGCTATATATATATTATCTACATCAATATCTATATCTACTATATTTATATCATCTATATCTTTATCTATATCATCTAAATCTATATCTATCTATATCTATCTATCTATAATCTATAGCTATATATCTTAAAGGTTCTGTTTTTCTGGAGAACCCTGACTAATAAAAGGGGTATACTAAGTCCAGCTTAGGTCATGTACCCAAACCTTAATGAATCACTGAAGTGAGGGAGATGGCAGAGCAAAACGTCAAGCCTAGGTAACATGTCTTTCTGTTTTTCTTTTCTTGTCTTGTCTTTTCTCAACTTTTTTTAAAAATTTTATTTGTCAAGAACTTAACATGAGATCTACCTTCTTAACAAAGTTTTAAGTGTACAAAACAATATTGTTGACTACAGGTACAATATTGTACCACAGCTCTCTAGAATATATTTATCTTGCTTTAACTGAAATTTTATGTCTATGGATTAGTAACTTTCCACTTTTACCACTGCACAACCTCTAGTAACTACCGTTGTACCCTTTGATTCTATAAATTTGACTATTTTAGATACTTTATATAAGTGAAATCATGCAATATTTATCTCTCTGTGACTGGCTTATTTCACTTAGCATAGAGTCCTCAAAGTTTTTCCACATTGTTGCATATTGCAGAATTCCTTTTTTTTTTAAGGCTGAATAACATTCGTATATGCATACCACATTTTCTCTGTTCTTTTATCTGTTGATAGACATTTAGGTTGTTTCCATATGTTGTCTATTGTGAATAGTGCTGCAATGGACGTGGGAGTGCTAATATTTCTTTGAGATCCAAATTTCAGTTCTTTTGGATATATACACAAAAGTGGGATTGCTAGATTACATGGTAGTTCTATTTTTAATTTTTGAAGAACCTCCATACTGTTATTTATAGTGACTATACCATTTTGCATTCTTACCAACAATGTACAAGAATTCTAGTTTCTCCACACCCTCATCAACACATATTGTCTTTTGTCTTTTTGATAATAGTTACCCTGACAAATATAAAGTGATAATCTCATTGTGATTTTGATTTTCATTTCCCTAATGATTAATGAAATTGAGCATTTTTTTCATATACTTTTGGCCATTTGTATGTCTTCTTTGAAGAAATGTCTATTCAGGTCCTTAGCCCATTTTTTATTTGGATTATTAATTGTTTTGCCGTTGAGTTGTAGGAATTCTTTATACATTGTAAAGACTAACCTCTTATCTGATATATGGTTTACAAATATTTATTTCCATCCTGTAGGTTGTCTTTTTACTCTATTGATTGTTATGTCCAGTCATTTTCATTTGAGGAATGGAGTCAGGTCCAAATACACCACAATTAAATGGGTTCTACTACTGAAAAGAGAAGAACGTCACCCTCAGAAAGGAAGGAGTGATGTGGCCACCAAAAGTAGCAGATACAGTTCTAAGTGTATATGTGCATATTTATGAACAAGAAAAGAAAGCGTCAAAAGCTTTTCTCTGATTCTAAAAGGAGTCCAGGATGTCCCCCCAAAAAGTTTAAATAGCAATTTACTGAGCACAGTGTTGTTACCTAGAGGTATACAGAAAAAAATTTCCAAGAATAAAAAAGCAGGCATTTTTCAACATCAATCAGATTTTGACCAGCATGAATTTCCTTTTGTCAAATAACTGTAATTTAGCATCATGGTTCTTATTTAAGATCTTACAGAAATAGAAATGGTAACTTTCAGAGCCTAAACTGTATGATCAATATAAACTCAGCTTCTGGTAAGGCGAGTTTGTTAGCTTGTTTTTATGTTTCTTCTTGTCGTAACTGGTAACATCTACCATCATGACACATAAGGTATAATCACAAAGAGACTTTATTTCTCACATTCTCTTTGAAATTCATTTTGTCTGATAAATACCTCTCTTGGATAAAAACTCAGCAACTGCCACTATTAATGTGGTTACCCTTAGATAATAAGAGTCATGGTTACTTTAAATTGGTCAAACAATGCGTGATTCAGAAAGTTAGAATGCCAATAATGATTATAAATTCTAATCTTCATTAAATTTTCCTTTGAGATCCTGGTTCCATTTTTATGTCTAATGATTTTTGATGCATGTCCAGCATGCATCTGTGGTAATGTATGTAGATTGTTTAAAAAAATTAGACTCAACATATAACACAACCAGAACATTGAACAAGCAAGACTAGGGGAATCCAATCCCAAGTTAATTTCTTTTTCCCTGGTCTCTTATCTTTGTTCAGAAAAACTAGTTTTTCCTAACCTAGGTAAAATTTGCTTAGTGCTCAAAACTCAGATAATATAAAGTTTCTTTAAAGCAACAAAGGAGATATAGATTTGGTTCATTTCTTAACATATCCAGACTAATGTAATAATCCAAGATTCCACTTTCACTCGAAGTTATAACCATAGTTGACTGTTGAACCACAGGAGGATTAGGGGTACTGACCTCCCCCGCAGCTGAAAATCTATGTATACTAGTACTTTGCCCCCCACTAGAGCCTTTACCAGATAGAAAAATAAGTGAGCCAAAGAAGAAAGCATATACGACTTTTAATTCCTCCCTGTGTTTCCTCCACTATATTGCTAACCATGATTTCTGAATCCTCTGAAGTTGGACCATAGGGAAAAAGAGATGTTAATTAAAGAGGGTAACATTTGTACTTGATTGTTAGCTATTGTCATAGCCGATTCTATATTCTCTGGACCTAGCTGTTATTTAAAGCTGACTTTTTCTTGTACGGGTACATTTGTTTGTAC
>NW_011888858.1:899845-902041 GCF_000151845.1 Pteropus vampyrus
GTGATTCAGAAAGTTAGAATGCCAATAATGATTATAAATTCTAATCTTCATTAAATTTTCCTTTGAGATCCTGGTTCCATTTTTATGTCTAATGATTTTTGATGCATGTCCAGCATGCATCTGTGGTAATGTATGTAGATTGTTTAAAAAAATTAGACTCAACATATAACACAACCAGAACATTGAACAAGCAAGACTAGGGGAATCCAATCCCAAGTTAATTTCTTTTTCCCTGGTCTCTTATCTTTGTTCAGAAAAACTAGTTTTTCCTAACCTAGGTAAAATTTGCTTAGTGCTCAAAACTCAGATAATATAAAGTTTCTTTAAAGCAACAAAGGAGATATAGATTTGGTTCATTTCTTAACATATCCAGACTAATGTAATAATCCAAGATTCCACTTTCACTCGAAGTTATAACCATAGTTGACTGTTGAACCACAGGAGGATTAGGGGTACTGACCTCCCCCGCAGCTGAAAATCTATGTATACTAGTACTTTGCCCCCCACTAGAGCCTTTACCAGATAGAAAAATAAGTGAGCCAAAGAAGAAAGCATATACGACTTTTAATTCCTCCCTGTGTTTCCTCCACTATATTGCTAACCATGATTTCTGAATCCTCTGAAGTTGGACCATAGGGAAAAAGAGATGTTAATTAAAGAGGGTAACATTTGTACTTGATTGTTAGCTATTGTCATAGCCGATTCTATATTCTCTGGACCTAGCTGTTATTTAAAGCTGACTTTTTCTTGTACGGGTACATTTGTTTGTACCGCCCCAATTGCTAAGAACTCTCACCTGCAGAATTTTTGATTTGGGCTATGCATTCACCTTATTGCGCTCTTCTTCCTCAGCCCAATGGACTCTGGCAATTCATGCCCAACCTTTTTATGCTGAGCTTGTTTGCTTCTCTAGGCAACCCACTTGATCAGGACTTGAAATAATTTTATTCAAATTCAATCTTACCATTGTCCACGTTCAATTTCAAGTAACACAATTGTTCATTCTTAGCCTTCCTATGCTCAGGAAATTCAGGCCCATTCAGTTTTGGAAAGAAATCATGTAATTGATTTTCAAATATCTTCATCATTTTTTTATTTTGTTCTGTCTCTTCATTTTGGAAAATCATGCATATTTGATTTTAGTAACTTGATCAAATGTTCTAATTTAACAACCTGTTAAAGTATTATTTGTTATTTTTAAATGTAGTTCGCATATTGTGTCCAATACTACAATCTAATTCTAAATAAAAGGAAGTAGAAAAGTGTCTGTATGATGCTATGAATCAGTGTTTAGGTATCAAGTCCAGTAACTGTCCATTTACTCTAAAATTGTTCAAGATGAATGAATATACATTACCAATAATTATTTCATCTTTTCCTAAGTAGATATATTAGTCTAATGGATTTAGTCTTTTTCTTGAATATCTGTGTTTGCTGCTCTCCTCCAAGTCACAATACAGAATCCATAATCATGAACACATTATCCATTTCATCTTGCTCATCTTAAATAGAATTTTCCTTCACACTGACATTTCCCTTCACCTACTGAATATCCCCATCTCCAGAATTAGTCCAGTCAACCTTACCCTTGACTTGCTTGATACTTCTAACTTCTCACCTCCCCATCTTCGCTCTAAACACTAATTTTGTTTAAAAGACTTTTTGAAGAGGCTACTCTGGCTCCCAAGGTTATGGATGCATTATTTGACTTCCAGTGACCCACATCTGGAAACGCCTAAGGCACTCCTGAACCCACTCATCGGTGCTTCAGGCCTAATCAGTTGAGAGGGATTCAACACAAAGGGCTAACTCTTGTCATCTAATGATGGTGTTTATGTGTGCCTGTTTTCATGCAGTATTAATTTCTATCGCAGGGTTTAAGGATCTGTTACAAATTAATGATTTATTTGATAGCATCCATTTGATCAAGAGATATTTATTTTTATCTTGAAAGTCGAGTGCAATTTTTAATGTCAATTTGTCCCTTTACTCTTTAGCTAAAATAGGGAATAATTTTTTTCCTCATTCCATCAATCAAAATATCACAAACAAATCTTTGAAGGATGACCAACCATGATGAATTAGAACTGTGTCATTATTAAAAAATATCTCATCATCACTTTTCCAAATATATATCAATGATAGAGTCTTAGAATTAAGATGCAAATAGCCAGGAAAACATCTTCCTGTCTACAC
>NW_011888858.1:905471-909048 GCF_000151845.1 Pteropus vampyrus
ATTCTACTAAAGACAGACAGGACTATATTCTAACTATGAGTCTTTTATGAAACAATTTATTTTCTTTTCCTATAATACATGTGTAATACACTTGCCCTGAATATCTCTGAAGATACTTAGAAGTGAAAAAACAAAGATGAAAAAATATAGAAAAGCATTAAAATGTGCAAAGCGCAACTCAAACACAAAATATATTGAGAACTTATTTAGTCATTTTGTATTTTCTAATTTTGATGTTATTCATCAGAATGGTTTCAGAATTTATATTAACAAGAGTAAAAAAAAAAATATGACAGGTGAAATTCCAAAGGAGATCCAGCCCATGCCACATGTCTCTTCTCTGACTGTGACATTACATGATCTCTGCCTCCTGGTGTACACATCCTTCTATAATCACCTCCCCTTGAGCATCGGTGAGACCTGTCACACTTAGCCAATAGAATGTAGCAAAGGTGATGAGGTGCTATTTCTGAGATTGTGTTACTACACGTAAGGCTCTATCTTGCTAACAAACTTTGGAAAGATTCTCCTTGCTGGCTTGATAAAGTAAGTGGCCATGTTGGAATCCATATGGGTAGGAAATGTGGATGACCTATGAATTGTGAGCAGCTTGTAGGAGCTGAACATGGCCTGCAGCAAATAGCTTGTAAGAAGCCAGGGCTCTTGGTGTATGGCACAGAAAATGAATTCTGCCATTAGGCCCTAGCGAACTTGGAAGTGTATTCTTCCTCATCTCCAGAGGAGAATGCAGCTGCGCCACATTTTGACTGCAATTTTGCAAGACTCTGAGCAGAGGTCTCAGCTGCTCTGAGACTAAACTCCTGAACCACAGAAACTGTGTGCTGTTTTAAGTTGATATGTTTGTGAAGATTTGTTATGCAGTAATAGAAAACTAATATAGTTGATAAACAATAAATTATTAACCTGATCTAGCTTGTGATAACTGTCAAACCAAGTTAAATGACCTTTGATAAGTCACAGACATATATTAACCATTATTTCCTCTGAGATACTGATCATAATTTGAATATTTTAAATATTGTACTGAATCAAATTTCCTATATCTTAGAATTTGAAAATCTAGATCAAAAGATTATTTGCCTTTAACCATTGTTTGCCTGTTGCTTCTCACTCTAATTGTAAGAGATATCAAACAATACTGGGTCAAAAATATATTTGTAAGACAGTGTCTATAAACTATGTCTAGTTCTTTTCTTATCACTTTCTCTTTCAGTACCAAGAAGGCCAAGAATAATAGGTTCTTTTGTAGTGGAAACAATAAAAATTTGTGCATGTGTGTTGCAAACAGAGCATATTTGTTAGGTGCCACTCAATATGCCTTTTTTCTATTAGCAAAAAACGATAATTATTTTACTTTTATTTTCTCCTTCTCATCTATTATTTTGCTCATCATTGAAGTCTCTTCTCATTTTCCAAAGCACAGAAAGCAATAATCAAGTAATTATCTCACTTCAACAGTTATTCTCCTGGCCCAGTGGGCTCTAAGGAATTGAAGAGATCTGTTAGGTCTTCTCTTATTTGAGGATTCTATGGTGATAAGTTCTTAGCTCAAATGTTAAATATATCTGTAACCTTCTAAAACCATGTGAATTAACTCCCTATTTGATTACTAAAATAAAAATAAAATTTCAAAATTCTTTCTCTTAAAAAAAGCAATTAACTAGATTAAAAGTTTAGCTTATAATTAGACATGGGTTGCATGCTTGCAGTAGTCAAGGATATGTTTCTAATAATCTACTTACTGACCTATTTTCATCGTGTATTTTATCAAGCTGCATTCCTCGGCCTTGGCTGGTGACTGATTTCCAGAAATACAGAAAACAAAAATTTAAGAGTTGAATTCCTGCCAGTTAGGCAACATATGGACCTTTTTTTCCTAATAGGTAGACACTAAAGAGAATTTTAAGTTACTCAATTTGAATGTTTCTATTTAAGTATGAGTGATGTAATGAGCAAGTTAGACCATCTACCCACCAAGCCATGAAATGGTTTCTTGAGTCACCTCCCCGTATTCTCTATTGGGAATAAAAACTATTATTATTTTGGACAAGGTTCTGGAAATTATTCAGTTACTATTGTTCTAGTGTTTGTTTATTTTTTGATTTGTTTTATATTTGTTTGCTTCCTGTGGCTTTGTGTAGTTTCACGTCAGGAACATCAAAATGAGTACACAGCCAAAGACTAGAGAGTCACTTCTTCGCACATTTCGAGATCTTTTCTCCCTTCTCTCCTGTACTATGCCCTACATGCTCTGATTCAGGGTTATTTCTTAATTTAGGCTTACTTCTAGGCTCTATTTAGGACCTCTCTCTCTCTCCCTACTTCTCACCACAGCAGTCTGGAAACTTTTAGGCAGTAAAATGAGGTAATCACAGGTTAACCTCAGTTTTACCTTTCCTTGGAGATCACAGGTCTGCATTGCCTGTTGTTTAATGTCGAAACGCATTGTTTCCTATATTTTGTCTTGTTTTCTGGTTGTATGAAAGGAGTGCAATACTAATGGCAATTAATCTTCCTTGACCAATAGCAGAAGTCTTCATATATTTTTTCTGCTTTATTCATCACAAAATGCAAGATACCATGTATGACTTGGAATTATCATAGACAGTACCAATATCACAAAGTTGAACTCCAAAGATGTCAAAAGCGAATAGCAATAATATCTCTTACAGTAATCTTGTGAAGATTAAATGATTTCATATACAGATTTAAAGAGCACCTAGTACATGTTAATTATTATATATTACCTCTAATTATTAGTATTGCTATTAACTTGAAGAGATAAGAGAAAAAGATGATGAGAAAAATGGAGGAAATTATTATTTATTTGGTTAGAGAGTAAGAGGAGAAACTACAATACTCTTCAATACATGTGAGCTATTATCAAAAATGGATTCTATGGTCTTACATAAAGCTAAAGTTCAAGAAATTGTCCTGAAAGTACACACCATTACAGCTAGAGGAGAAAAAAATCCTTGACAGAAACAATGATTGAATAGTCAGAAAATTTTGTGAAATACCCTTCTCTGTTAGCCTTTTAAAACAATAATCTTCTCAACACAAGGATAAAGTTCTAATTTGACCTGACAGCAGGAGGTGGCCCATTCCCCAATGTGTTTGTTTCTTCCTTCAGTAAAGGGTGATTAAGCAGCTGCTATGGATTCTGTTGGAGGTCTTGTATGATACAAAGATGAATCATGAGGAGCTCAGGATGCTAATAAATATATTTTTATGTTTGTCTTACTTATATTTAATAATCAGTACAATTTAACTCCAAATACTCAAATATAAAATAAAAGCAAAGGTAGGCAATGTTTATCCACTTAGGCATCCCTTAGTAGATATTCCTAAACTCTGTGGTTTCAAAGAAAGAGAATGATAACTAATTCTAGAAACCCCCATGATGATTTTTATCTTCAAAACGTTCATGTTATCCCACTTGTTGACCTATTTTTATCATGAGAAACTATAGATAGGTGTGTCAAGATAATAGAGAATAAGAGATAAATATGATAGCTACCATTTTAAAATGATATTATGTGCCAGCTAGTCTAGG
>NW_011888858.1:909098-949941 GCF_000151845.1 Pteropus vampyrus
TTTTACAATTTACTCTTTGTTTTGTCCTTAATGGCTACATTTTTAATACTATTGTATCAACCTAAATAACAGTTTGGGCTTCATCTAAAGACATTCTTTTCAACAGTTTCTTTTTTTTTAATTATACAGCTAGATTCCTCCAGCCTTCCTAATTCATAGCAACCAAGTGAAACTGAAGTGGAAAGAACATTTCATCCTAGATTGAAACAATTGTCACTTTCACAAGTTGACACTTTGGGTCTTATTTTACTGTTTGAAGAATAAGTCATACACTAACTATACACTGCCTTGTAATATTTTACTAAAATGTGTCCAATGTGTATGGTGCTTGGTATTCTACCTGCCAATGTTTCTCTTACTTTCAAGAAAGCTGATAAATGAACGATTCATTGATATGTGCTCCTTAGGGAGGCAGAAAGGCATGGTGGTGTTTATGGAAGTTGAATACCATAGTGAAAAGTGAAAGAGCTTTAGAGTCAAAGATAATTGTTACATCTTTGTTGCTTTGATACCTTCTATTTTGGAAATTCTCGAAATACATTTTTTATTCATTTTATTGTTGTTTCATTTTATTATTAACATTTTTGATACCTGAAAATTAATATATCAAATATATGTGAATATCCAGCAAAACTGAGAAGTTAAATTTAGCCTGTTGGACTTAATGATAAGGAAAATAGGGGTTTTTTTGGTAGAATTCAGTATTTATATATACTATTTTCTTAAATGCTTTCAAATAGGACAGTGTGCATATTGCATTGCTTTGGTAAAGATAAGTGGAAATGCAAATTGTTGGTCTGTACAGCTTCGGTGTGTGGAGTAAATCATAGGCAAAAAGTAGAGGGGGAAAGTTACATTCTAAGTTCCATTAAAGTAGAAATTGTGCATTGAAAAAAACAGGGATTGTTTTCCTATTTAATATAATTTTATTTAATAATATTAAGTTTTATCTTTATAACAAGAAAATATACAAACTGTAAAATAGAATATATTGTGCCTTACCACAATTGTAGAGGATAATTTAATCATCTGTATGTTCTATTCCCTTCATTCAAAAGGAACAATAAGTCTTATTTGGAGAAATCACAAGTCTTACTTTTATTACTATTTTCAAATTTTAATTTTTAAATAAAGTTTGATGGAGTAAATTGCCATCAAATAAATCTGTATCCTTGTAGAATTCTGAACTTTTCTCATTTTCTCTAGGCAACTACCCAGCTTCATAATTGCTAGATAATAAACAGAAGGGAAGAGGACCTCATTCATATTTTCAAAGTTAGTGAAATATACTGGAAGGAACATTCTACTAAAGACAGACAGGACTATATTCTAACTATGAGTCTTTTATGAAACAATTTATTTTCTTTTCCTATAATACATGTGTAATACACTTGCCCTGAATATCTCTGAAGATACTTAGAAGTGAAAAAACAAAGATGAAAAAATATAGAAAAGCATTAAAATGTGCAAAGCGCAACTCAAACACAAAATATATTGAGAACTTATTTAGTCATTTTGTATTTTCTAATTTTGATGTTATTCATCAGAATGGTTTCAGAATTTATATTAACAAGAGTAAAAAAAAAAATATGACAGGTGAAATTCCAAAGGAGATCCAGCCCATGCCACATGTCTCTTCTTTGACTGTGACATTACATGATCTCTGCCTCCTGGTGTACACATCCTTCTATAATCACCTCCCCTTGAGCATCGGTGAGACCTGTCACACTTAGCCAATAGAATGTAGCAAAGGTGATGAGGTGCTATTTCTGAGATTGTGTTACTACACGTAAGGCTCTATCTTGCTAACAAACTTTGGAAAGATTCTCCTTGCTGGCTTGATAAAGTAAGTGGCCATGTTGGAATCCATATGGGTAGGAAATGTGGATGACCTATGAATTGTGAGCAGCTTGTAGGAGCTGAACATGGCCTGCAGCAAATAGCTTGTAAGAAGCCAGGGCTCTTGGTGTATGGCACAGAAAATGAATTCTGCCATTAGGCCCTAGCGAACTTGGAAGTGTATTCTTCCTCATCTCCAGAGGAGAATGCAGCTGCGCCACATTTTGACTGCAATTTTGCAAGACTCTGAGCAGAGGTCTCAGCTGCTCTGAGACTAAACTCCTGAACCACAGAAACTGTGTGCTGTTTTAAGTTGATATGTTTGTGAAGATTTGTTATGCAGTAATAGAAAACTAATATAGTTGATAAACAATAAATTATTAACCTGATCTAGCTTGTGATAACTGTCAAACCAAGTTAAATGACCTTTGATAAGTCACAGACATATATTAACCATTATTTCCTCTGAGATACTGATCATAATTTGAATATTTTAAATATTGTACTGAATCAAATTTCCTATATCTTAGAATTTGAAAATCTAGATCAAAAGATTATTTGCCTTTAACCATTGTTTGCCTGTTGCTTCTCACTCTAATTGTAAGAGATATCAAACAATACTGGGTCAAAAATATATTTGTAAGACAGTGTCTATAAACTATGTCTAGTTCTTTTCTTATCACTTTCTCTTTCAGTACCAAGAAGGCCAAGAATAATAGGTTCTTTTGTAGTGGAAACAATAAAAATTTGTGCATGTGTGTTGCAAACAGAGCATATTTGTTAGGTGCCACTCAATATGCCTTTTTTCTATTAGCAAAAAACGATAATTATTTTACTTTTATTTTCTCCTTCTCATCTATTATTTTGCTCATCATTGAAGTCTCTTCTCATTTTCCAAAGCACAGAAAGCAATAATCAAGTAATTATCTCACTTCAACAGTTATTCTCCTGGCCCAGTGGGCTCTAAGGAATTGAAAAGAGATCTGTTAGGTCTTCTCTTATTTGAGGATTCTATGGTGATAAGTTCTTAGCTCAAATGTTAAATATATCTGTAACCTTCTAAAACCATGTGAATTAACTCCCTATTTGATTACTAAAATAAAAATAAAATTTCAAAATTCTTTCTCTTAAAAAAAGCAATTAACTAGATTAAAAGTTTAGCTTATAATTAGACATGGGTTGCATGCTTGCAGTAGTCAAGGATATGTTTCTAATAATCTACTTACTGACCTATTTTCATCGTGTATTTTATCAAGCTGCATTCCTCGGCCTTGGCTGGTGACTGATTTCCAGAAATACAGAAAACAAAAATTTAAGAGTTGAATTCCTGCCAGTTAGGCAACATATGGACCTTTTTTTCCTAATAGGTAGACACTAAAGAGAATTTTAAGTTACTCAATTTGAATGTTTCTATTTAAGTATGAGTGATGTAATGAGCAAGTTAGACCATCTACCCACCAAGCCATGAAATGGTTTCTTGAGTCACCTCCCCGTATTCTCTATTGGGAATAAAAACTATTATTATTTTGGACAAGGTTCTGGAAATTATTCAGTTACTATTGTTCTAGTGTTTGTTTATTTTTTGATTTGTTTTATATTTGTTTGCTTCCTGTGGCTTTGTGTAGTTTCACGTCAGGAACATCAAAATGAGTACACAGCCAAAGACTAGAGAGTCACTTCTTCGCACATTTCGAGATCTTTTCTCCCTTCTCTCCTGTACTATGCCCTACATGCTCTGATTCAGGGTTATTTCTTAATTTAGGCTTACTTCTAGGCTCTATTTAGGACCTCTCTCTCTCTCCCTACTTCTCACCACAGCAGTCTGGAAACTTTTAGGCAGTAAAATGAGGTAATCACAGGTTAACCTCAGTTTTACCTTTCCTTGGAGATCACAGGTCTGCATTGCCTGTTGTTTAATGTCGAAACGCATTGTTTCCTATATTTTGTCTTGTTTTCTGGTTGTATGAAAGGAGTGCAATACTAATGGCAATTAATCTTCCTTGACCAATAGCAGAAGTCTTCATATATTTTTTCTGCTTTATTCATCACAAAATGCAAGATACCATGTATGACTTGGAATTATCATAGACAGTACCAATATCACAAAGTTGAACTCCAAAGATGTCAAAAGCGAATAGCAATAATATCTCTTACAGTAATCTTGTGAAGATTAAATGATTTCATATACAGATTTAAAGAGCACCTAGTACATGTTAATTATTATATATTACCTCTAATTATTAGTATTGCTATTAACTTGAAGAGATAAGAGAAAAAGATGATGAGAAAAATGGAGGAAATTATTATTTATTTGGTTAGAGAGTAAGAGGAGAAACTACAATACTCTTCAATACATGTGAGCTATTATCAAAAATGGATTCTATGGTCTTACATAAAGCTAAAGTTCAAGAAATTGTCCTGAAAGTACACACCATTACAGCTAGAGGAGAAAAAAATCCTTGACAGAAACAATGATTGAATAGTCAGAAAATTTTGTGAAATACCCTTCTCTGTTAGCCTTTTAAAACAATAATCTTCTCAACACAAGGATAAAGTTCTAATTTGACCTGACAGCAGGAGGTGGCCCATTCCCCAATGTGTTTGTTTCTTCCTTCAGTAAAGGGTGATTAAGCAGCTGCTATGGATTCTGTTGGAGGTCTTGTATGATACAAAGATGAATCATGAGGAGCTCAGGATGCTAATAAATATATTTTTATGTTTGTCTTACTTATATTTAATAATCAGTACAATTTAACTCCAAATACTCAAATATAAAATAAAAGCAAAGGTAGGCAATGTTTATCCACTTAGGCATCCCTTAGTAGATATTCCTAAACTCTGTGGTTTCAAAGAAAGAGAATGATAACTAATTCTAGAAACCCCCATGATGATTTTTATCTTCAAAACGTTCATGTTATCCCACTTGTTGACCTATTTTTATCATGAGAAACTATAGATAGGTGTGTCAAGATAATAGAGAATAAGAGATAAATATGATAGCTACCATTTTAAAATGATATTATGTGCCAACTAGTCTAGGGACTTAAAATCACTGACTGCACTTAATTTTCACAGTCTTCTTCTGAAGTAGGTACTATTATTTTCTCTCCTTAGATGTAAAGAAAATGAGATGCAAGAGAAATAAATGAATATAAATTATGTGGTTTGTAAGAGGTGGAGCTGGGATTTGAAACCAGAGCCATGTGTCTCTAAATCCCTAGCTCTTAACCACAGTGCATGCTGCCTCCAGATCTGAATGGAAAATTTAACCAAAATTGCTACAATAAGAAATGAGGCCCTCAAAGGATCTCTTTGCTGCCCCCAAGGCATTAAAGTACTGGCATAATGAAGTGGTTTAAAAACAATCCTTTAGGAGTTTTATTTAAATGTTCTATAAAAATTAGTTTTTTCACTTTATTTCCCCCTATCATTTTTCTCTACTAAGATTTAGTATTCATATAGAGGAAGAAAAAAGTCAAATTACTTCGATAGAGAAGATTGATGGGGCCTTGGAAAAAAATAATGATTGAAATTCTCAGCTGCTCTCCAAGGTGATTAAATCCTAATTGAGGGAAGGGCCTTGTGTGGAAACTGCAGGCTACAGTGGAATGGTTCTGTGGGCTCCAAAGGAGATACAGTTGGATCCATTGCATTCAACAATCGCTTTAGGCAGTTTCATATTGAGTGGGTACAATTTGATAATAGGAAGGGCTGACATTATAATGATTTTTCCTCTCCCTAATTATTCTGTGATGTTTGTTGATGTACATAAGCAATGATTCTGAAGCACCATTTAAGAAGGCACAGAGAACCTCTCATTTATATGGACAAAACTCAGTTTTAGGTGAGGTTACATTCTATTTCACTCTTAAAATGTATTGTATATCCAAACTTTAAGCCTAATACCCGCAGGTTGTTATCATTATTTATCAATAGAAGACGCCTATTCGGTTGAAAGAATTACAAAGTCTTATTGATATTTAAGCGTAATTAATTATTTAGATTCCCTTCAGATGAAAAACCTCGGGAAAAAAAAAACATTTCACAGGTTTTTAGGGAAAGGACTTTCCCATTTTGCAGGTTAGGAAAATGAGGTTCAAAGATGTTATATGCCTTGTCAAAGATAACATAGGATATAAGGAGCAAAACTGTAAGTTTTGTTTTATTTTATTTTTGCATTGTGCTTTATTAATTTTTAAGAGAGCAGCCTCTTGTCTTTGGAGCAAATTCTCTTAGCAATTTTTCCATATAGAGGTAACTAACAGGTACTATAACCATAACTCATTTAACTGATCTTTTTAGATGCCTACCATATGCCAATGGTGCAAAAAATAAATGCTATTTCTATCCTTTGGGAGCTTATAATTCAGTGGTGAAGAAAAACACTGAACAAGTAATTGTACGTAAGATTTAGGAAACTGGATTAATTCCTATATGTAATATGGAGAGAAACTGAGCGAGAAGCATATCATTGTCTTTTATCAGATATCATTTGAGTTTGGAGAAGCAGAAAGAAAGGAGAAAATCATTGATGGACAACATGAGAAAACATTAAAAATCAAAGGTTTCATTAAATGATAAACTTCAGTTTTGATGTTTGACCTCTGGCAGCTTTTAAGACCCACCCATCTTTCATCTCCTCTTGCCCCACACGATAAAGTCTGTGTTTCCTCCCGTGGCACCGATAAGTAAGATCAAACTATGCAAACCCTGGTCCACACATAAAAACACTCCTTGTAGCCTCATCCCTTAAGCATAATATAAACCAAAATCATCACTTCTCACTTAGCTCAAGGTAATCTGGACAAACTTGGGTACCTGCCCTGCTTTTATCCCCAGAGAGCCCCATTTTATGAGAGATAAACCTTTTCATACACTCTTGGTGCATGTGTGGCATTGTCTATCTTGTTGTCCAAATGAGTTTGGGGGAAGGAAGATTGATCCCACCGTCTGTGAGGCAAACACAAAACAACTGGTGTTGCGAGTAGGATAGTCAAAGAGATACCCACCATCACCTATAGGATTTTCTTCTTTCTTTTGACTTGATAACTGACTCTAGTCCTTGTTGCTGAACATGTACTTTAAGTTGTGCTGCTGCCTACAGGTAAGCTTGACTTGGGCTTTAAGTTGTGCTGTGGTACTTTCACAAAGTTCTTGTGTATTGTATTGCAGGGGTCTCCAACCCCTGGGCTGCGGACTGGTACCAGTCCATGGCCTGTTAGGAACTGGGAGGCACAGCAGGAAGTGAGCAGTGGGCGAAAGAGTGAAATTTCATCTGTATTTGCAGCCACTCCCCAGCACTAGCATCACCACCTCAGCTCTACCTCACATTAACAGGCATTAGATTTTCATAGGATCACCAGTCTCTGGCTCCAAAAATGTTGGGGACCACTAATGTTGGAACACGTGTTTTGATTCCAGCATGAACCATGACTAATGCTATACTCAAGAGAATGACCCTGATCTTATGACTATTGGTTGTTTTAATCAGGCATTCATCTCCATTCTCTGGAGCTCTTGTAAGATAGACTGATTCCCTGTACAATAGTAAGTAGTTGCTTATGTGGAAGAAGAGGTCCACTCTCCCAAAACCAGATTACTTAAGATCCTAGGAGGCCTTATATGTTTCTACTGCTGTTACTCATACCTCTGTCACCAAAAATGAACATGATCTTTCGGGTTATAGGAGAAAATACCATGGCATCTGTAGGCATAGAATGTTTTACCCCCACCACTGTTAAAGAACTGGAAGGCACCATACCTGGTAGATAACTGAATAAACCAACAAAGACTTTGGATTCTACTGAGTTTCACAGTTTATCAACATGTCAATGGGGTAATTCCAACGCAATCTAAGCCTAAATCTCAAAATCTCAATAAAGCAACAATCACCATGGAGAAGTTTCTTAATCCCACAATGTTTATTTGAGACACTCTGGAGAAAGAGACAGAATATGAGCAGGGTAGAGAGAATCTCCTGAAATACATGTGTCAGGAGTGCACATATGCACATGTGCGCACACACACACACACACACACACACACACGCACCCTTTGATATTAGTGGAGGAAACAAAAATGGAAAAAGCTTTGCTATTTTACCCATTGGAAATCCAAAATTTACTATATTTACCAGAGGAAAATTGCTTTGAAACCACATTTTTGGATCATTGGGGGCTCAAGTCTGCGTTATATTGAATCTTATTCTATTAGTACATTGAGAAGAGATGATGGGTTTCATAGATCTTACTCAATAGCAAAAATTGAGCTTACGTGCTAGACTTTAATCAACTACTTGCTTGCATATAAAATTCTTAAATTACTATATACAGAGTGCATACATGAATTTCTTTTTTCATTGTATTCAGTTAAATAGACTTTACTTTAAAAATTGGCTAAGCATCTTTCCACAGTTCAAATATATGAAACATTAGCTAATTTGGGAGACAGCTTTAACTCCAGAATTTTTCCTAATAAAATGTTTGTAAAAAATTACTTAGGCTATGTTTCATGTTGCAAGACAAAATATTCATTCACTCTCTAATATATATTTATTGTCTGCTTACATGTACCAGGTATTATGTTAAGTATATAACCATGAAAGACAAGGCCTATGCCTTTAAGAATTTATGATTAGCTGTATGAAAACAAGCTGTACGCAAGGTGCTATTCTTCCTTAAATATGATTAGTGCAGCAAGGTTAATCCTACTAATTCCACCTACTTATCCCTAGTTTTACAAATTAGGCAACCTTCATAAATTTCTGTGACCATCCACCATCGAGTGTTGAAATCACAATTCATGCACTCATATATGTGCTTCTATATACTATATTAATGGCTTTAATGAGTGGAGTGTAAAAGAAGAACTTAAGTTTACCTAGTATGCCATGGAGACTTGCTTTTGAGGTAGAATGTTTATCAAGAGGTAGTGTTGCTAGAATATTATGTTGAAATGAGAAAGGAGTAGAAATTTGATTATGGTTAGATTTTCAGTGTGGATGCAATTTGTTTTTAATGTAAATAAATGTGAACCATTGAATAATTTTGAGTAAGTTTGGTAAGTCTGATTTTCAAATGTGAAAGAACATTTTGGTGGTATATGTGGAGAACTGGAAAGTAATAAAGATATAGTGATGGTCTAGTTAAGCGTTCCCGACATGCTTTATACCTAGACTTCTCTATGCTTATTTCTGTATATCACAGTACTGGAAGACAGCATAGAGGGTGTACTGATAACTTGACAGAAAAATGGTAACATTAAATAAAAACAGAGCAAATTATTTACCCAAATTTGGAATTAATTGGCTTGTCTCTGTCTGTAGATTTCCTTCTTATATGCCAAGCATTCCTTTAGAAATAACAATTCTGTAAGTTAGCTACTTTTCTCTCTATTTTATAGGTGAAGAAACTGAGACTTGGAGAAGTCATGTAAGAAATAACAAAGCTAGAATTTCAATTCAGTGCTATCAAATATGGCTAACATCCAATTCCTTATACTTCTCACAACTCTACAGAATTATTATATATCATGCTGCCTGCCAAATACCAGAACACTCACAAAGTTTTCTTATTTAGAAATGATAGCTTTTAGATCATATTGTCAGTGGCTTGGCTCACAGATTTGATGGATTAGAGTAATGTACTTTAATAAAAAGGAGAAATAATAAAAATATAATTACTAATAGAATGTTCATGTATTCATTGACTATTGTGCATGATTTATTTTCTTTTTGAGGTAAGGACAATTAAATCTATAGAGACAATATAAACAAAGTCTATAAATATGGCTATCCTTTATTAAATAAAATTTCCTATTATTAAATAAAAACCATTAAAACAACAATTAGACTGAAAACTCAGAGAAGGAACATACGCACACAAAAGAAGGAACCCACATACACACACAAAAAAGTCAAATTTCATGTTGAAGTTTGGTAAATGCTTTGAAATTTAGTGCTTTTCACTTGCTACTTCAAATCACTGTCCAAGAGACCAAGAACTGATTATTGAAAATACAATGAATATATGAACACATCCCTTTATTCTTTGGTATATTATGATTTTGTTTTGAGAACCAACCCACTGAAAAATTTTCTTTTAAAAATTAGATACTGTGAATTCTTTACCTATATCTCTTCTTATTCTTGCCAGCAGTATGATTTTATGAGTTAGAAAACTAATAAATAAAATTTCATTGAGTTCAACAAGAATTTACATTTATCTAATGAATTTTAGCAGTATTTTATAAATTATTTTGAGGAGTATTATAATATCTGTTAATTCCATGAAAAATATAAATTACTTTTATTTTTCACAAGAAAGGTATACAGCTGCAAGAGATGTTTTTCTCTCATATGATAATTTCAAGAACTCTATTTTATGATATATAAACAGGTGACATTTGGGTGCCACAGAAAGATTTATCTAGCAATATATTAGAGATTAATGATCTTTTACTGTCGTAAAGGAAAAAGTTGCCTAGGAAACAGAGGCATGAGATCCATGCTCTGGTTACAAAAAAGTGTTTCTTTAGCATTCACAGAATAATTCATGCAAACAACAAATACATATGGAATTCTATTATGTGCAATATAATAACAATGTTCTATGTTAGATAGTAAGTACTTTTTTAAGAAAGAAATAAATTCTTTTCTCTTAAAGAACTTACCTTCTAAGTCAAAGTAAAATGTGTGTCACTCATGCTGTCACTTACCCTTTCTGGCCCTAGGCAATCATGATTTACCAAAGACAGTCTACCTGAGCCCTAACTAAACTACCTAAATTATCTTAATACATTAATTCTTCTTGGCTTCAAATTCATCCCTGCACTGGTTTAAAAGTTGAAATCTATTAGCCAATTCTGGCTAATGTGTTAAAGGAAAGAGGAAAAGAAAAGGAGATCGATATTTGAGAGATATCTCTTCTGTACAACATGCAGGGTCTGGCTGAGTTTAGATAAAGAAAAAGAAATATGTTCTAGATGCAGTTTGGACACAAGTAAACAGATACAGAACAAAACTGGTTTCACTCAATGTTATGATTTACCTAGTCAATAACAAAAGCAAAACAGAAATTGATTAGCTTCCCATCAAGTTTAAATAAAACACCATTTTCCAGTATTTAACTCAGTTTCCTAAATGGTGCTCCATGGAATATTAGTATTGTGGAATGCTCTATAACAGGAGCTATTATACATTAAGTTAAGGGAAACATACATATTATTTATTTATTTAGCTAATAATTACTAAGCACTTATTTAATGACAAGTACTTCTTCAGGTAGTGGAGATTCAACACTGAAAAAAACTAAAGTCTCTAATTAGAGTATGTTGAAAACAAACAATAACAAAATAAGTACACATATATAATATTTTGCATGATGATAAATGCAATAAAAAGCAGGTGAGAGTAATGAGTAAAATTTCTATTTTATAAAAGACAGTTAAGAACAATCCTTCAGAAGATGACCTATGAGTATAGAATTAAAAGAAATAAGTTGGGTAGATGGAGTAAAAAGGGTCAAATATGTGGTGAGAAAGAAATCTAACTATGAGAGGTGAACATACAATGCATTATATATATGCCTTACTGTTAAATTGCACACCTGAAACTTACCGGATTTCATTAACCAATGTTACCATAAAAACAAACAAACAAACAAACAAATAAAATAAATAAGTTGGGAGTAAAATGCAGATATCTAAAGAAAAGGAATACTGTACAAAGGGAACAGCAATTGCAAAAGCTCTTACTCGAGAGTGTGCTTGGTGTATTCCTGACACTATAAGGATGGCAGCGTAGCACAGCACACTCTCATTGACCCAAGCAATTCCTCTCTACTTGTTATTTCTTTACGCTTTCATTTTTTTCCTTTTTGCCCTTCAACCCTAATGCTTTCAAACTTTCCCCTCCCCAGCCCTTGTCATAGTCCAGTGCTCTGGTGTATTTGCTATATTTAATATAAGTGTGCATGCAACCTTTGTAAAATAAGTTTCATATGCTTATGTTTTTAAATTAAAAAGCAAGAAAACACAGAATGCCAGTGTGAGTGATGTAGAGAAAGTGATGAGGTTAACACAGCTGGGTCTTGTGGAACTTTTAAATTATTTTAAGAATATTCAACTTCTACCAAGTGATTTGGGAAGACAATGAAGGGTTTGTGCCTAGGACAGATGATATATGTTGTAAATGGAACAACTGAGGCCATATAGAAAATACACTGTAAAACCAAAAAGTGTGAAAGGTACAAAGTAGTTTGGAGTCTATTTCAATAATATAGGTGAGGAATTATGCTGGTTTAAATCAAGGTGTTTAGAATAGATAAGATAAAGAGTGTTTAGATTCTGAATATATCTTCATGGAGGAGTCATTAGGATTTGTTATTATATTATTTGTGGAGTTTAAAGAAAATAGAATAGTCAAGAATAACTCCAAGTTCATTGGCCCGGGCAAGCAGAAGAATTCACATACACTGTGCAGTTAAATTACCCAGATTTAATCTTAGAGCTTTCATTTACTAACTGTGAAATACTAAATGAGCCATTTAAATTTTCCATGCCTCAGACTCCCAATTGATAAAATGGGCATAATAATAGTACCTACCTCACAGAGCTATTATGAATGTTAAATGAATTAATATTTATAGACCAATTGGAACAATTCCATGTGCACAATATGCCCCAACAAAATGTTTAAAAAAATATGATAATTGAGAGGAGGATATCTGGGTAAGAAGCAGTTTTGAGGTAAAGAAAGTCAAGAATTCAGTCCAGTTTACAATAGCTATTAGAAGAGCATTTGAGATCTTGCTACCTGACATATATTGTCACTTTGGCTCAAATAAACTGATAAAAATTCTCTATAAAAAATTAAATATCCAAAGGAAGATGTGTTAGCACATAGATGTATTCATCTAAGTCCATCAGATGTAAATTTGGCAGTTATCCATGTATACATGCTATGTAAAGTCAGAAGCCTAAATAAGATCACTTAAAGAATGAGTGCAGGTAGGTAAGATGATAGAGGAATGAGCCCTGAGCCATTCATACTTTGGGTATTAGAGGTTTTAGGACTCTAAAAGAAAGAAAAACCAGCGTGGCAGGAGGAGAAAATATATTCTGGAAGCTAAGCAAAAAAAAAAAAAAACACCTTCTGGAAAAAAACAATGAATTTATGTAGAAAGAGATATTTCACAAATAACACTCATTCATGTTAAAAATTCTTAAAAATAGGGATTGATGATCATCACCACAGTGCGATAAATTGCATAAGAAAATGTATATGTATATATATCAATCTAAGAGCTAGAATCTTACTTACCAAGGAAGCAATAACAGCCTTCTCACTAATGACAGGAAGTAAGAAAATGGATAGCCACCATCTCCACTATTATTTTAAATAATTCTGGTATGTTAGTCAATGCAATGAGAAAATAGAAAGCAAACAAGTGTAAAAACTGGAAACAAAGCAGAACAATATCTACTTGTAGATGATGGGCCTATCTATTATCTATCTATCTATCATCTATCTATCTATCATCTATCTTCTGTATTCTAGCTGTATTTATTTGTGTATATGTGTGTATATAGTTAACAAATTAATATTTAAAAATTAACAGCATTCACATAGATGAACAAAAGCCTATTAGAATATCTTATAGAAGGTACGATACTGTTTAAAACAGTAAATAAAAATAAAACACAGACATAAACATCACAAAATATTTAAAACATATATTTATAAAATCATAAAACACTCCTGAAAGATATATATGTAGAATTTAATAAATTAATTAAAAACATGAAATTTTGGGGTAGGAAGACTAAACATCATAAAAATACTGGTTTTACCTGTAATAATTTATAAACTAATACAATTCTAATTTATCAGTTTTGTTATTGATGCTTGTATTTTTTGAACTAAACTGATTATAAAATCCATTTTTAAAATGAATAAGTAAGAAGAGCCCATGAAACCACTGAGGAAAAAAACACTGTAATGATAAGGGGATAATACTGCTAAAACATTGACACATTCTGTAAAGTCTCTGTGATTAAAAAAAAAAAATTAAAAGGATCTGGTATCAATGCATGAATAGAGAGACAAATGGATATAGATCAGAATGGAAAATCCAAAAATAGTATAATTGTGCATGAAATTCAGAATACAATAATGGCAGCATCTCAAATCTTTAAGGAAAATTACTCTTTTTAGTAAGTAATATTGATATAACTGGAGATCTTTGTAGAAAAGAAAAACAGTACAATTGGATTAATTATAATTTATAAATTCTAATTGCACCAAAGAATTAAATGGAAAGAGGTGAAATATAGTAAAAGAAAATATATGTGCCTCTATAATTTGGGAGTGGGGAAAGTTTTTCAAATTATAACACAAGATCCAAAATCAACAAGAGAAAAGATTAACTTTAGTTACATAAAATTTTAAAAAGGAAATCTCTTGTATGGCAAAACACACATAAGCAAAGAAAAAAGAATAATGAAAAACTTGGAAATAATGACAACATATCACAAATAGTTGCTATCCTTCTTACATAATCTTCTAAAATCAGGAAAGACAAATAGAAATAGTTCATAGAAAAAGAAGTGCAAATGGACCTTAACCTCAGGAAACAATGTCCAACCTTCTCATAATGAGAGAATTGCAAACTAAAACTACATTGAAATACTCATTTATGTTTTATCAGATTGGAAAACTACGAGTGTGTATTCTTTCAGTGAGATTGTGGGAAAGCAAACACTCTCAGATACAGCTGGTTTGCTAATACCTGGTAAAATGAACATATGCATTCCACCTGTTGAGTCTGCAATTCTACTTTCAGGGATCTGTCAACAATGTGAAAAAATTTATGTTCAAAACTGAATTTTAGAGCACCATTTTTAAATCCAAAATGTTGAATAAACTATTGTATAATCACACTATAAAATGCTGTGCAACTATCTCTGTATATTATTATGGATGATCTTTGGGATATAGTTAAGTGAAAAAAATGGGGAGTTAAATGGGGCATATAGTATTCTATTTTTTATCAAAAAAAAAAAAAAGAAGGATATACATATATTTGCACTCTATTCTGGAGATCATTCCACTGCACTTTACAGTAGAACACACACACACACACACACACAGAGGCATGCATGCATACATATGAAAAAATGAACTCAAAGTTTATTTCCATGTGCATATAGTGAGCGTCCTAGTTTTTCTCAATGTCTTCCCTTTGGGGAATATTGAAAATTGTATCAAGGAAATAAAGGAAATAAAAGGGTCTGTGGTGAGACATGTCCCATGATGAGGAGATGCATTCTTGTCATCTCTAATGAGACTCAGTTCAGAGTGAAGAAACAGCATTAAGAAACGAATTATTCACTTTCTCAACAGATCACTTCTGTTTGGATTTTCAATGTACATTAGTTTGCAAGCTTTTATTATCTTCAGCTTCTTAGTAAAAAATAAGATTTAAAAGGGTTAAATTTACTTTGCATGCTTACGGAAACCTGTATTTTTTAAGTTGATAATTATAACATCTGCATTAAAACAAAGATTACCCACATGCCATGCTTTAGCAAAGAAATGTTTCTTTATTCTATATTCTTTTCTCTACGACATAAATGTCTTCATTACAGTTTTGATAGTCTAAAATTATCGATCAACTAAAAATAAAACGTCTAATATATATATATAAAAATGATAAAGTCAGTCATAACACAATCATATAAATAAAATAAGTACTGTATTTGGCCTCCAATGGTTTCTAAGACTTCTCATATAAATGAGATAAAATACCAGAGGAAAAATGTCTTTTATAGCTTACTTCAAAGTAATCTCCATTGAACATTCTGGATTTCTGAGTTGCGTGAGGTAAATATCTTAGGTAGTGCCCTGAATTCTAGGGGAAATGGGCATTTAATCCCATTACATGAGATGGAAATGTATTTCAGTGATGTCTTTATAAATGTTAAATTTTATATCACAAGTTTTAGAAAGCCTACGAATTTTTTTTTCAAATCCAGTATAATTTTCATACTGTCATCAGCTGGCCTAAGTCAGGCAGTCAGTCAATATATAAGTAAATGTCTACCCTGGCTCTAAGTACAGTGGCAATAGTAAAGAAGACAATAATAGTAAAGACAAATGTGGTACATACACTAACAGAGCTCAGTTCTTATACCAAATAACTTCTGAAATTGGGCCTCAGAATTTAGGTCTCCTTTTGGGTTTACTATGTTGTTTTCTGTTGTGCAAATGCTAGACTTGCCTTTTGCCTGCCCTTACAAGTACCATTTTCATTAACAAAGGGCCCTTAGCCTCCCTTCGTTATTATCAGATGTCTTTTTAAAATATTTATTTTAAGTCTGTTACCTAGAATTACATAGATTTGGTAATATTTTCTTATTTTTCTCTGAACTACATTATTGTCGATCTTTTTCTTTTATGCATTCTTCTTGCTTACTAAGAAAAATATAAATATAGAATGGAGGATAAGAGTCTTATCTCTATAGAGGAACTTGAATAACTCCTTAATCTGTCTGTGGTTCTCTTTCTTTATACACAAAGAAAAAAAAAGTGGGATGAGAGAAGTAGTAATATCACCTACATCAAAAAGTTGATATAAGAATATAATAGATAAATAAAAATAAATATTTAACTGGCTTCGGGAACATAATAAGTACTTAATAAAATTTAGCCATTATTCTGTTATCCATTTTAGATGCCCTGAGCTCCAGAGCACCGCTGTTACACAATGTTTGGGCAGCAGGATTGTAGACTTGACGAGGTTGTTTCTCAACTGTCACTTATATGAATATGTTCACTGTGACAGTTGGGTACATTTCCTGACATATGATAGTTTCAGAAAGATTTCCACCACTATGATGCTCAAAACCCCCTGTATCTGGAAGAGTATCAAGGAAACAGACTGGAGTAAATCCATAAGAGTATTTCCTAAGGATCAGGGAAAATGAGGACAATTGAGTCCACCACCCAGGAAGCTTGGAATGAATAATAATATGTCCTGGAGCAATGACATATACTTTGAGACTCATCAAAATCACCCAAATTGGTTATTAAATATATAAATTCTACTTTTCTATATATTACGTATATGGAATCAGAATATGTGGTGGGGCCCCAATATAGGTCTGGGCCAAGCTCTCAGATGATTTCAATGTGAACTAAAGTTTGAATATCATTAACTTTGAGCAAGAGTTGGCAAATTATGACCTATGGGCCAAGTCGGCCCAGTGCATGATTTTGTAAATAAAATTTCATTAGAGTACAGCCACACTCATTCGTCTGCATGTTATCTACAGCTGCTTTTACACTGCTGTGGCAGAAGCTGAGTAGGTGCAACTTAGAACATAGGACTGGAAAAGCTTAGAATATTTACTGTCTGGTCCCTTACAGAAAAAGTTTGTCTACTCTTGACTTAGAGCATGGAGTAGAAGAGAACTTATTCTATGAAAGAGATTAAATTATCTTTTGTCAGTCCAGATAATACAAAATTGAACCATTTTCTGAATGTCTAGTTACATTAATTTTAAGAAAGCAATACACCATGGAGAGTTTCTTGCAGAAGAAATGGAAAGAGCTTCATGAAAATCTACTTCCTTTTTTTTTTTTTTTTGCGGGGGTGGGGGTGGGTGTAAAATACAGAGTAAAACCAAATGGGAGGTCTTAGCTCTATGTTCTTGTTAGATTTTATTTTTAATTTCAAGCACACAATAGCTATTTATAATAACTATAAACTTTATTTTCTTTAAGAATATATCATCAATAATTGAAATCAAACAGAATGAGAGTTAATAATGGGCATTAGGCTAAAAAATTTTATTCTAACAGTAGTTTGGTTAAAGATAGATATTAAAGACACAGTGAACTCTTTTCAAAAATTATACGAACTTTATCAAAAATCCCAAACTGATTAATTCCAAAATAATTGCTTCTTATAGCATTTCTAGCTTTATCTTCTGCTTGGATGAGTACGAGAAATAGCTCTGGAAGATAAAATAACAGCTCCTGTCCCTCTGCTCCACACATTTCACATGAACCTGAACATTGCCTGGAAATTCAGAATTCTGTGAGAGAAAGTATTGATTTTTATCAACCTGGAAAGTGAAATGAGAGACAGAATGACATTGCTAGCCATAGGGAGTTTAGTTCAGGTCAACAACCTCTAAGTTTTATGGGAACTGATCAGAAATTACAAATGTTGCTGTGCTAAAGGACACTGACATAGGGCTAGGAAACACATTTTGACATTGGATAGTGTTCAGCATCCGTTCTGCCACGGTCACTGAAATCCAGAGCATATTAAGTACATTGGAGGTTCAAATGAGGCTGCTTTTTGGAATGGCATTTGGCCTAGATGGAGCAAAAAATCACATGCGAAGTTAATTCCAGCACCAGAAAGTGCAGTGCAAATCAGCCTTGTTTGCCGCTACTGCTCTATTTCAGCTTGTGCTTGTCCATGTTATCAACGATGTCATTACATTAGGACATAATGCGACAGTTCCCAACAGATGAAAATGCGAATCAGCAGAGCATGGGAAATAGCTTCATAAGCAATCTTCTTATATTTTTCTCCCTTTAAATCTTTTGGTTTGTTGGTTTGTTTGAACTAAACCTAATTTTATTGGGAAAATGATTAAGCTATGTTTTAGTTTTGTTTGCTTACATTTTTCTTCTATAATTACAAGTCAGTCTCTACAATTGGTCACACAGAAGTAACTATTGAGATATGTTACTTTTACCCTTTTTCACTTTGGTAGGTTATTATTATTATTATCCTTTATTATTTTTCAGTGCTCTAACTTTGTTAGTATGTCTTAAATGCTGCCCTTTGCAAGCTTATGCCAGAGGAAATGACAGTTAACATCTTGGTCTGAAAAAGCTTTTCACTCTAAAAGGTTTGTAGGGTGTCATATATTACTCAATCAGAGCTCTCTTCACATCTTCTAGTTTGTGTACTATTATCTCTGCCAACTGATAGAATTCTTATTTATTAGAATTCCACTCACTTATCAGACTGTATTGAATTTACTAGCCGAGATTTATATAAAAAAATTAAAAATAAAAATGTAAGCAATAAAAATAAAAAGCCAATGTATTTTGAATGTCTCCTTTAAAGTGCATAATTCTCAAACTTCCTAATCAATAAATAATTTATTTGAGTAAAAGCAAATCGTTATGTTAATGGAATATGTAACAGGCCAGCTAAATCACAAAGGTCTCAGAATTGGAATCTGTATTGGAACCTTTGTATCTATCTACTAAAAAGGTAATAAGAGCTGATTTTAAGAACTGGGATTCAGAATTGCTAGTTTGTTATTCTAAGACCTACCCATCTCCAAAGGATGTCAATGTCAAGAATACAGTGTGTGGCCAATTTCAGGAGCTTTGAGGGTGCTCTAAAACCTGGCCTAAAGTTAAGAATCTGGCCTGTCTCACATGTCACATTACATCATACAGTATATAGTACAATAGCATATTATATAGTACGTTAAACCAAATCTACTTTGGTAACAAACAACAACAACAGACAAGTACAGAGTCATTGGCAGGCAGTCATCAGTTCAACCTGAGAAAGAGGTACAGATAATAATGTATGCACATGCAGTTGGTCACACACATTATAAAATAAATGAAATATCTTAAAAGTACTAAATATTTTTGATAGAAAATATTATACAACTGTTGGCACTTGTTGTTTTCATTATATTTAACTTATCATTATAATTTGTGGGAATTTTGACTAGAATAAATACTTCAAGAATTAGATCACAAAACAGATTTTTTGCCTCTATATAAGTATTTGGAAATTTCAAAGGAAGTTGCTATATGGAAATCTAAGAACAATTACACTCTCTTAATTATACTAAATTGTCCTAATACTCAATTTTAGACTTGAGGTTTTATTTTAAATCCATAAAAATTTCCCACAAAAGAAGACAGCATATGAAGCAGATGCATGAATAAATAAATAGAATGCATAAAATATGTCGAGCAGAAAGAAAACTCAACAAATATATTAATTGTTTGGCTTACTTATTGTAAGTAAAAGGCTTTTTTTCAGATGCAGTAATTCTAAGCTAAGCCATAGTTTATAATTTTCATTATGAAAAACATTTAGCGATTCTGAGATACTCATTAACCAAATCATCGATTCATTGAACAAAACCTATTTGTGCCAAACACCATGGTAGATACTGAGACTATGAAGATTAAAATGATAACGTTGCTTTCTCAAAGAACCCACATTCCAGCACAGAAGACAAGCATGTAAACAAATAACCTAAAATACTCAGATGAAATGATAGAGGCAGGTTCCACACAGAAAGAGCACCCATCTGGGCAGAGTTGATTTACTCAGATGTGACAGGTCAGGAGGTGAGAGGTCTCCAATCAAGACTTCACAGAGGAGTTCTTGCTGAGCAAAAGGAAGACAGATATTTTCATCCATTTGTAGAAATAGAAACCTAGTCTATCTGACAGGCCTCAAATATGAAATAAATTAAATATCCCTTATTACCAATAAAAATAATTCAGTAGAAAATTAAAAACTGAAATATAGATAACTAATTTTTGCATGTTTCCTAATAGTTTCATTTTTCGCTATTAAATCTCATGAATGTCAGACTTTTGCAACATTAATTTCAGTTTAAAAGCATAGTTTAGGAAAATGCAAATCAAACCACAATGAGATATCACCTCACACCTGTTAGAATGGCTATCATCAAGAAGACAAATACTAGCAAGTTTTGGAGAAGTTGTGAGGGCAAAGGAACACTCATGCACTACTGGTGGGAATGTAAATTGGTACAGCCACTATGGAAAACAGTATGGAGGTTCCTCAAAATATTAAGAATAGAATTACCATATGACCCAGCAATCCCTCTTCTGGGTATCTATTCAAAAAATTTGAAAACATTTATCTGTAAAGATATATGCACCCCAATTATTCATAGCTCATTATTCACGGTGGCCAAGACATGGAAACAATCGAAGTGCCCTTCGATAGATGACTGGATAGAGAAAATGTGGTACATATATAAAATGAAATATTATTCAACCATAAGAAAGGATGAAATACTGCATTTGTGACAACATGAATAGATCTTGAGATTATCATACTAAGCGAAAAAAAGTTAGATGGAAAAAGTTGAGAACCATATGATTTCACCATATGATTTTATATGTTGGATATAAAACTGAAAACAACAAATGAACAAGACAAACAAACAGAGACTCATGGACACAGATGACAGTTCAGTGGTTACCAGAGGGAAGGAGAGAGAGGGAGGTAGATAATGGTAAAGGGGGTCAAATATATGGTGATGGAAAGACATTTAACTTTGGGAGGTGAACACGCAATACAATATACATATGATGTATTATTGAATTGTGCACTTGAAAACTATATATTTTTACTAACCAATATCACCCCAATAAATTTAATAAAATAAAAATTTTAAAAAGCATAATTTAAAGTTTATTATACATGAAGCACTGAGTCAAACACTGGTATCATCCTAAAAGGAAGTTAGACATTTGTTAGTTTATTCAACCAGTTTACTTACTGAAAGTGTTCTAAGTGCCAGGCAGTAAGAGGGAAAGTGAGGTCGACACAATCTTTGCCAACAGAGTTAAATCCTTCTGGATAAAGATAGGCATCAATCAAATAATCAAAAATATATAATTATAAATTGTTATGAAGAAACCATAAAAAAAGATGCCTAGGGAATATGAAGAAGAGAGTTAATCCAATTTTAGGGCCAGGGAAGCTTTCCCTGATGAAATGGTATTTAAAGTGAAAGTGGAAGGATAAGTTAAAGTTAACAAGGAGAAGAAATGTGTGTTTCAGTGTTTGAGGAGAGGCAAGTGGGAGGGTAGAGCATGAGAGGCCATTCAGAACAGAAGAACAGCATCTGCAAAGGCCTCAAGAAAAGATATCATAAGGATTGCCCAGAGCCTTATGATTTTAACAATTTCTGTATCTACCTTCAGAACAATAAGAAGCCATTGAGGAGATGAAGAAAAAGGACATAGCCCTTGCCTCTTAGAACTCAGAGTGTGATGGGAGGAACTTTCACAGATAATAAAATTCAATGAGGGATATAAGAGGTTTTCATTAGAGTTTTGGGTAGCGAAAACAAGGACACTTGGCTCAACCTGGGGATCCTGAAAAGACTTTCTAAGGAATATAATGCCAAAATCGAGGCTTGAAGAATGAGTAAAATTATCAAGAGAAAAGAAGATAGATTGGTATTCCAGGCAAAGGAGCAGTCTGTATGAAGAAATAAATATGTAAATGTAAAGTAAAAGGCCTAAGTGGAAGACACAGACTTTTTTTTTTTTTTTCATTATTAGGTAATAAAAGGCAAGACGAAGAGTGGAAAGACTTGAGATTGTAGAGGATCTTTGTGTATAGGGCCATAAAACCATGATAGGATTTAGCAATTCATTCTATAGGCAAGTAGTTAAAGGGTGTTCAGCAAGTGACTGTAACAACTATCTTATATAGGTTATTTGGAATGGAGTGGAAAGGATAGGTTTAAGATGATAAAGAATGATTGTATAGAGACTATTTATGATTCCATTCTAATAGTGCAGGAGAGTAAAGATGAGAATCCTAAGTAGAATGGTGATAGTGGGACTAGCAAGTTTTATTCAAATTCTGTTAGTTCAAGGACCCAGGGTTGTGGTTTAACTGGGAGGAGAAAACAGAGACAGGAATGCAATACAGTTGATGGTATTGATTAGGAACCATAAAACATACCCTTAGAGCAACAAAAGTGAAGTCAAAAGAGAGCTGAACTACTACTGAGAGATTGTGACACCAAAAAATAGGCATTTCTATGTGACTGTAAAAAAAAATAGTTGAAATTGAGGGTAGGAAAGAATTGAAAATATTAAGACTATGAAAAGAAAAGAAAATATGGTTATGCAATGCATAACAACATTTTGGTCAACAACAGACCACATACATGACAGTAAGATTAGGATAGAGCTGAAAAATTTCTATTGCCCAATAACATGGTAGCCACCATAATTTCATAGTGCAACACATTACTCATATATTTGAGAAGATGTTGGTGTAAACAAATCTACTGCGCTACCACTTGTATAAAGTATTAGTACAATTATTTATAGTATGTGACACATGAAAATGATAAAAATTACTATGCTACTGATTTGTATATATACTATACTTTTTATTATTGTTTTAGAGTATATTCTTTCTATTTATAAAAAAAAGTTTGCTATAAAACACTAGGCTATGTTACACTGGAAGCAACTTCATACATCATGTGTTTACTGTATCTCTTGATTGCATTATTTCTTCTTGTGCTTGATTTAACCTTGTGTTGTTTTATAAATTTAGTATAGCGTAAATGTAAAGTGTTTGTAAAGTCTACAGTAGTGTATAGTAATGTCCTCAGCCTTCACATTCACTCAGCACTCACTCACAGAGCAACTTCCAGTCCTGTAAGCTCCATTCATGGTAAGTGCCCTATATAGTGTGCTATTTTTATCTTTTATGCTATCTTTTATTGTACCTCTTCTGTGGTTAGATATGTTTAGGTAAACAAATACTTTCCATTATGTTCCAATTATAGCCTAGGAGTAATAGGATATACCATATAGTCTAGCTGTATAGTAGGCTATACCATCTAGATTTGTGTAAGCATATTCTATAATGTTCACACAATGACAAAATCACCTAACAATGCATTTCTCAGAACTTATCCTTGTTAAGTGGCGCATGACTGTATTGGGCTTTGATGTTTCTGATTTTAATAATAACCAGCGTCACAGAGTAACTGAGTATGTCAGCGATTAAGGTAGGATAGAAATGAAATTTCATTTGCATCCCAGATATCACATGAAACAGAAAGAACTAAAGTATTGGATTCATTTTCAACATGAATACTGAAATCACCCTGGTGATGCTTTGAATTATGTGGTAGAAAGAAAATATCAGAGACTTCATCAGATATAAGAACTGATTAAGATGATGGCTGATGACTGCAATGAAAAAAGATGAGGTGGCATAGACATACAATATTAATTATAGAAGAATGAGCCTTCCCCCCCAGGGGTAGAAGAGTAATGCTTTGGAAATGGCAATGAAAAGGTGGAAGGATGCTAACCTCACTTTCAGGCTTTTGACCATATTATTGGGTAAGGCACAAAGCATACTTCTGTGTAAAATAATAATAATAATAATAATAATATCATCAGTATATCAGAAAGTCTTTAATTATTAAGTCAGCAAGTATTAAGGCAGTAAGTAGATGGATGGTTTGATGAAGAAGCTGAAGACGTAGTAAGTCTGTTTATCATAAAAATAGGTGCTGAGATCATAAATAAAAGGCTTCAGAACTTTAAGGGCAGAATAGTCTGGAAATGTGCATGAAGGAGATGAAGGGTAATTGAAGGGTATTTTGATGTTTCAGATAGATCCTGAAGACAAAAAAATGAGGCAAGGAGGGATTAGGTAGTCATCTAGATGTAACTTCCATGTCAAACATGCTACCACAGAAAGGGAGGCTTGCTGATGGTTGGTGTAAATGTGGAAGGTGACCTCAGTATGAGTCTCAATGCTGTCATCTTGGTAGAGATACGGCTAGGAAATGTGTAATGATGCATTCCAGGTTCAGATTTGCAACTGTTTATGAATATAATACCCTATTGCTACACTCACTAAGTGGATAATTTATAAAATTTCTTCCTGGCTGCAGATGTTAGGGGGGAAATTCTATTGAAGTAAGTGTTTCAGGAAGAGAAACAGGGTCGTGGGTGGGAAAGGTGGAGACATAGTGGGGAAGGAGACAAGAAAAGCACCTGAAAGGCAAGAAAGACAACTCTATCAGTAGTTACTACATATGATCACTAAAGGCACCAGAACTAACTTGTTTTCCTGTGAATATCGACAGCCTCTAAATATAAAAGTTAAGAATGCAGATGTCCTGTTGAAATATTTGTCAGGTTGCTGTGGGAGAGAAGCTTGGATTAAGGAGTCTCCAAGTATTTATGATGCTAACATTAAATTAATCAATGTGATATAAATCAGGATGCTTATGACTTTGATAGAATATAAACCCCTGATGGGTAGGATACATCTCTTTTGCTGTTTAGAAAAGTGTTTTGTATCAAGACATATATATATGAGCACCTTCAATAAATGTATTTGGTAGTTTGATAATAGTACTTATATTTTAATATCTTTTTATTGTCTAATTCACTACCTTCAAGGGAAGTCAATATTTAATCCTAGACTAGGGTATGTGGAATCTTCCTTCTGCTGCCCTAGTATAATTTATTGTTTAACAGCATACACGTACCTTACACGACTACACACCTACATACACTTCATACAACTACACACATATATGCATGCTCATACATTCACACACAAAATTATGCCTAGGTAATTATGTATGTATGTGTGTATACATATAAGCCATGTTTCTGCATTTAAACTACAAATATCTATGTTTTCCTTTACAGCTATTATATTTTACACTCAATGAAATGTAAACTCACTATATTAGAGGCTGATTTCATTTTGCTTTCTTTAAAACACTGTTTTTAAATGCTGAATAAAGCCACAATTTTGTTTTAAAATAATTAATATTAATAAGGGTGATAAATTTTTCCCCCACAAGTTTACAGAGTGACACTAAAAAGTTATGTATGTTTCAATACAGAGGAAAAAAATGTTTATTAAACTGGATTCTCTGAGATTAAAGATTCATCTTAGTAACAGCTTTGGTACTTTAGAAGGTGCATTAGTTCCTCAGGACAATGTTATGTACTGTTTCAGATTAGGTCTCTGAAAATCTAAAGCACATTTATGTAACAACTATAGCTTATGTCCAATACAAGAATTTTTTTTTTCTTTTCTGAAAAGCTGCTGATTTTTCTTTTGCACTCATGTGGCAAATATATAGTAATTGTTGATAAGACAGTCAATGAAAAAAAAATATAGCTGGAAATATTATTACCACAATTCATAATTGATAATCTCTTTCTGGGTATCATAATCGATAATTCAAATACTCTGCAGCATTTGTTTTTGTCATTGCTATCATCAAGACTTACAGAAGCCTATTGATCAAGACATAGATTTACATATTTTGTTTTTAATATATGAGTGCTTCATTCTTTCATATTCTGTACATTTGTGCACAATCATTCCATTGCTGAGAAAAATCTCCGTATATAGTATAGAAGTTGGAAACAATTTTTTAAATTCTCTTTTATGCTATTTGTAGCTGAATATCATTTTGTGTGAATACCTATAGCCCATTTGCATCAAGCTAGAAACTCATCAATTAAGTGACTCTTCAGAGAACATGCACTCTCATATTATAAATGTGATATGGCAAGAAAGGAAAGAAAGGGGACAAAATTGTCCATATTTCTATAGGTGAACTGAATTAATTCTTACAGGTAGTGGCTTATTCAGGTTCCCTGGAAGCCAACGCCATGATAGAGATTTGATGCTGGAGGTTTATTGAGGTGTGGTCTAGAGAACAAAATGACTGGAAAGAGGAGAAGGAAGCAAGACTGAGATGACAGATAGGTTGAACTGTAATGCAACGGCAACAGAAGCCTCAGGTAGTCTCACAGGGAGCTTGGACCCTTCAGTGTCATCTCGAATTGAAGCCAGAGGTCAGGCATTTGCACCCCTATATAAACCAGTCACGGGATGCAAGATTCCCTAAGGGAGAGGAGAGAGAATATTTGGTAAAGAAGCCCCTTCCACAGAGGACACGACTAGAAATGGATGCATGTGTGGTCCATCAGCCAATAAGAAAAATAATGTCCTCAGTCCTGAAGGGAGATCTCATTGATGTGCCAAGGAATCCACTAGCAATAACAAAAGTATAATTGCTGTTTTATTCCTTAGTCTTCTCTGATTTTAAAATCTAAGCATGGTACTTCCTCAAAAACCACCTAATGGGCCCTAGAATCATTCTTATCTTTGTTAGGTCCTAGAGGTATCAATATATTTCTATGTATTCATTGGATTTCTCTGAGGTTTCTATCAAAATCTCAAAATGTAATTTAGAGAACTTTAAGACAACAGCAATTCAAACAGTACTACTATTTCTTACACTTAAAGAAAAAGAAAACAAAAACAACATAAGAAAATATATCTAAAACAAAAGTGAATATAGCACTGCTAATTGACATTAATGGTGAGATAATTTTCAAAGAAGAGGTTATATAACATGAAGAGAAGTCTTACAAATCTCACAAGAAAACACAAAAGCTTAATATACATGGACTTTCTGAGAAAAGAGATTTAAAAAAAATCAGGGAAAAAAACCTTTTAAACTAGATGACTATATTCTCACAGAAAAAGTATGAGCACAACACTTGAAGTTTAATATACGCTGTAGATGCCAATAATACTTATTTGATTAGGAATCATAAAGATAATATGACAATATTAGAATAGTACGAAGTCATTGAAAGATTTACATGTAAAATACATCTATCTGTACCTAAATCCTCACAAAGTAAAGTATCTGTCCATTTAGCCAAATATTCACTTATCCACTCATTCAACAGAAATTTAATGAATACCGCCTTGTGTCAGGCATTGTTCTAGGATCAAGGGATAGGAAGTGAAAAAAGAAAAGTCCACTACTGTTAATTGTAGTTCAAATCTTAATTCTCCTCTCTCTCTGATGCAAATTTTCAGTGTTCTCCCACTGGATGGAGAATACGTTCTTGGTCCTTGACTTTGGAAATAACCATGTGCTATGATTTGGCCAATAGAAGGATCAGACAGGGTCGACAATATGTTAGGTTCAAACCTAAGACTCAAGAAACCTTTCCTGTTTCCACTTGATCTCTTCATCTCTAGTTATCAATATGAAAAAACAATTCCAGTAGGAGAAAGAGAGGCACACTGAGAAGAGTGTGCAATTCCAGTAGGAGAAAGAGAGGCACACTGAGAAGAAGTACCCCAGCTAAGCTCAAATTAGATCAACTGACCCCTAGCCAACTCCCAGTTTTAGGAATAAATAAATGCTTATTGTTAGATGCTACTGAATACTGGCTAACTGAAAAACAAAAAACAAAAAACAAAAACAAAACACCTTCAAGCATTTCATAATTAAATGTGATAAAAAAACATACGGATATAACATACTTTTAGTAAGTAACATAATAATAATAGAGAGAGGAGCTGAATCATGAGAGAAATTAGACCAAAAAAAGTAGTAAAGTGCCTGAAATAATCATGTATATGAGTATAAAACTGTGATATTGCGAGAACAGTCAATAAATTACCCAACATTATAGAGAATATAGTTTCACAGATTGTTTTTAATATAAAAATCACAAAATTGGCACTAAATCAAGATGTATAAAAGGATAGGCAACTACTCAAATATCTAATTCCAATTCTGATAAAAGCCCATCATCCAATAAACAAAAGAAAAACAGCATTATTTATCTTTCAGCCAAGTTTGTTCTCAACAGATTGAGAAGGGCAATGAAAAAAACTGCTTACTCTAGATTTAATTTTTAACTAGCATAATAACTAGAATAACTTGTTAGTAAACTAAACTATAGAAAATAATATTTATATCATCTAGGAATCTACCACATTACATTACATTTTAAAACAAATTTCTAATTTGGAACACTTTTACATTTATGGAAAAATTGCAAAGGCTACATAAATCTCACACCCAGTTTCCCTTATTTTTAACATCTTACATTTGTATGGTACATTTAACACAGTTAATTAACAAATATCTATACATTATTATTTTTTAAAGTCCATATTTTATTAAAATTTCCTTAGTTTTTTACCTAACATCTTTTTCTGTTCAAAGTTTTCATCCAGCAAATCATATTACATTTATTTGTTAAATCTCTTCAGTTTTCTCTTGGCTGTGAGTTTCCCAGATTTTTGTTTTTGATAATCTAAATATTTTGAGCAGTACTGGTCAGGTATTTTGTAGAATGCCTCTCAATTGGAATTTGTGTTGTTTTTCTCATGATTAGAAGTAAAGTTATGGGTTTTGCAGAGGAACACCACGGAAGTAAAGTGCCATTCTCATCACAATATATTAAAGGTGTGTATTATTGACATGATTTAACACCGTTTATGTTAACCTTAATCATCTGCCTCTGGCTGAGGTTGTGTTTATCGGATTTCTCCATTGCCAAGTTACTTTTTCTTCCTTTTCTGTTCTGCACTCTTTGGGAGGAAGTCATTGTGCACAGCCCACCTCCCTGAGGACAGAATATGTATATAAAATTATTTGGAATCCTGCATGGGAGATTTGTCTATGTTCTCACATCTATTTATTTATCATGTAATTTATATCAGTATGGACTCATAGATATTTATTATGTACTTTTATTTATAATACAATATTATTTTATTTATTTTGGTGCTCAAATTGTTTCAGGTTTGGCAATTGGGAGCTTTCAGTTGGCTCTTATATCCTTTTGACATACCTCGCTGGTGTGTCTGTGTGCATTTTCTTTTTTTACTTTCTGGCAGACAATTGGAGAATGACATTAGAAACCAAGTTTTAGGTGCTATGTGTGCTCATTGTTACTAGAGTATGATTGCTTCTAGTGACTATCAGGTGAAAAAGCAAGGAAATATATATGGTTATATAAACTCAATCTATTCTGAGCCAAAACTTCAGTTCATATTGATGTCTCAAACTCTAATCCACTGCCACATGGATAATTCTAGCTTCCTCTATTTGTTATTTGTAACTTCCCACTCCAACAGTGGAAACCTAGCTCCCACTATCCACCACCCATTTACTTAATTATTAAATTAATAAACTATACATTCATAAGAAACAATTTTATCAGCTACAGGACATTGCCTTTAGATTTACAATCTACACTCATTTCCAAAGTCACATAGGTCAGTACCTTTTCCCCCACTACCTTCAGTGAATTGTTTCATACATTTGTACTACAGAGAAATTAATTTGTCACACTTAGCATTTCTGGACCTCTTAAATGTTTTTTCAATTTTTATACATTAATCTTCATTTTTTGCACTATTATGTTGTATGGGTTTTGACAAATTCCTAGTGTTATGCTTCTACCATTATAGTAACATACAGAATAGTTTCACCACCTTAAAAATTTCCTTGTTTCTCCTATTCATCTTCTCCCCAAAGCACTGTCAAACAAATATATCTGTTTATAATATTAATGTTTTTTCTTTTGCAGAATGCCATATAAATGGAATCATACAGTATGTAGCCTTTTCAGATTAGATTCTTTCACTTAGCAATAGGAATTCAAGATTTATCTATGTCTCTGAATGGCTTAATTGCTCATTTCTTTTTATCATTAAATAGTATTCTATTGTATGGATGTGCCACAGTGCATTTATACATTCACTTACTGAAGAAAAATTGTATTGCTTTCCATTTGGGGCAATTTTGAATAATGATGCTATTAACATTTGCATGCAGGTTTTTGTGAAGACATAAGAATTCAAATTACTTGGGTAAGTACCTAGGAGTGTCATTGATGGATCATATGGCAAGACTGTGTTTAGCTTTTTAAGAAACTGCCACAGTCTTCTGTGATAGTACCATTTCATTCCCATCAGAAATAGAGTCCTTATTGCTCCACACCTTCACAAACAATTGATATTGACAGATTTTTAACTTTTAAACACTCTTGTAGGTGAGTAGTGGTATTTTATTGTTTTAATTTACATTTCTCTAATAACAAATTATATTGATTGTCTTTTCATATACTTATTTGGCATCTGTACACCTTTTTGGTGAGGTGTCTGTTCATGTATTTTTCCATTTTTAAATTGGGTTGTTTTCTCATTGTTGAATTTTAAGAGTTCTTATATTTTGAATACAAGTTCTTTACCAAATATGTGCACTGCAAATATTTTCTCCCAATCTGTGACTCCTCTTTCTAGTCTCTTAACATTGTATTTTGCAGAGCAGAAGTTTTAATTTTAGTAGATTTCAACTTACATTTTTTTCTTTCACAGATTATTCTTTTGAGCTATACCTAAAATGTCAGTATCAAACCTAAAGTCTTGTCGATTTCTTCCTGTTTCCATCTACACATTTTATATTGTGTCTATTATCAATTTTGAGTTGATTTTTGTGCAAAGTCTGTGTCTAGGTTAATTCTTAAAAAAAAAAAAAAATTTATAAGGACATCCGGTTGTTCCAGTGCAATTTGTTAATAAGACAATTATTCTTCCATTGGATTGTCTTCATTTATTTTTCCCTGTTTTTCTGTTCTTCTTTAGTATTAATCAAACACTTATTATGATTCCATTTCATCTTTTCTCTTAGTTTCGATTATACTTCTTTTAAAAAACAATGATTGCTCTGGAGTTTATAGTATATATTTTTAATTTTACTCTATCTTCAGAAAACACTATACGTGTAGTGAAAGTCTGTTAAAACATATATCCCCAATTTTTTCCTCCTGTCATTTGTGCATTGCTGTCCTTCATTTCACTTATTCATATGCTATAAAATTAAATATATTGTTATTATTGCTAATTCAAATATTTGTTTCCAATTGATTAAGAATAAGAAAAGTAAAAGTTTTTATTTTACCTTCATTTATTCCTTCACTATTGTTCTCCTTTTCTTTATGTAGATCCAAGTTTCTGACCTATATTATTTTCCTTCAGCCTGAAGAACTTGTTTTATTGTTTCTTTTAGATCAGGTCTGATGGCAGTAAATTCTCCCAATGTTTCTTTTTCTGATAAAGTCTTATTTTTTTCTTTACTTTGGAAGGATAATTTCACTGGATATAGAATTTGTGATCACTGTTTTTAATCTTTCAACTCTTTCAGTATTCACTCTACTCTCTTCTCTCTCACATTGGTTTCTGAAAGTCTACTATAATTCCTGTCATTGTTCCATTGTTCCTCTAGGTAAGATGTTTTTGTTGTCTCCTTTGAATTTTCTCAAAATTTTCTTTCTGCATGGTTTTCTGTGGTTTTTGAACATAGTATACTGTTTTTGTTTGCTTTTGTGTGTGTGTTGTTACTATTTGTTTTTGTTTTGTTTTTATTCTGCTTGATCTGCTTGATATTCTTTCAGCCTCTTGGATATGTCATTTGGTATTTGTCTTTAATTTGGAAATTTTTCAGCTATTATTCATTCAAATATTTCTTCTTCATTCTCTCTTTTCATTTTGGTATTCCAGTTATGCATATGTGTTACATCTCTAAAGTTGTTCCATAATTCTTGGATGTTTTGTTCTGGTATTTTTACGTTATTTTTGTATATCAGTTGGGAAGTTTCTGCTGACCTATTTTCAAGCTCACTGATTTTTTCTTCAATTGTGTCAAGTCTACTGATAATACCTTTTAAGGTATTCTTAATTTCAATTATAGTGTCTTTGAAATCTAACATTTGCTTTTGATTCTACATTTTTCCTCTCTCTGTTTACATTACCCGGTTGTCCTTGTACTCTGTCTACTTTTTCAATTAGATGTTAACATCTAGATGTTTCAGTTAGATGATGAACACATTAATCATTGTTACTTTTGTTACCATTGGGGTGATCTAAAATCTGTCATTGCCTCAGTAGTACCGAGGAGTCCTTGGTTCTTTTCACCAATGCAGTAAAGAATTACAGATCAGTGAGATTTAGAAAAAGTAAGGTTTATCAAAGTACATTTCAAGAGAGAAATGGGCTATGCTAAAGAGGTCTATAGCCACATGAGAAAAAAAAAGGTATGATTAAAGTATGCTCCAACAGAGAAGTGGATTATAGTGAAGAAGGGTGTAACATAGTGGAAGTAGGGAGGTCTGTATTATATTAGGGTCATGATGGTTAGTTACAAGTGTACTACTAGATGATTGGCATGTGAAATAATTTTGATTGATGTTTGGCTCTTATATAACCCTTTGCCTACTGTGCATGTGGTTACCCAGAATTTAGTCTGTTATAATTAGATTCATGAACTTCTGGGCATAGGCATGATATTACAAGGATGGTATAATGAGGCTAGGTCACGGGGAGGTTTGTGTAGGACTGATTGCATATGCACTTGCAGCTGGATTAAACTGGCTAGCATTTTATGGCTTCTTACTCCTTTGAACATCAGGATGTAGGGGTAATTTATAATCATAAAATGAGTATTCCAGAGAAGTCCAAAGGAAGGTCTTTGAGAGGGACCTACATTCCCTGGTCGCTCATGTCTACCTAACTACCTAACACTTTTAATTGTCTATCTAATAATTCTAACATCTGTGTCATATCTGGGTTTAGTTCTGGTGCTTCCTTTCTTTCTTCATATTATGTTTCCCCTTCCCTTTTTACATGCTTTGTAATAATTTCTTGAAAGCCAGATATATTGTATTGGGTAATAGTAACTGAGATAAATAGAACTTAGTATATGTACTTATATTAATTTGGCTAGAAGTTGGGCCATGCTTAACGTTTATTGTAAGTTTCCAGACTACAATTTTCTCTATTTCCCTAGTTTTGTCCACTCTCTTGACATTGCCCTTCCATATATTCAGACACAGAACCTGAATTTTGCATTTCTTTTAGCTATAATCCCTTATTGTCACAATGGAGTCATGCTAATATGGTGGTAAGGTGTGAGAGGTGAAAATGTTCTATAATTTAAAGACTGAAATTAAATTCTGGTCTTTTAGTTGGCCTATTTCTCTGATCTGTAAACTTTAGAATTATTTTTTTTAGTGGTGTAGCTTTTACCCCTTACTCTTTCATGCCTCAATGTTCCCAGTTTGTTTGTTTTTGTAGCTAGCCCTGATACCTATTGACTGCTTCCCACACACACACTTTAGTGTGACAGGAAAGTTAGATGGTGCTGGAGTGGGAGCAATTGTCCACCCCCAATTAGAATAAAGCTTTGGTAAAATCTTTTTCTCTAGAGAGCAGGCCTTTGTTATGGAGAATGCTATCAATGTATTTCATAATGATTGCTCTTCCCCTATCCTGCCAGAGCCACAAAAAGGATTTTTGAACTTCGCCATTTGTACCTTGTGAAATTTCTGGAGGTAAATCTCAAAATAGTGAGCTCCCCCATCACAGACTAAGGTTCTCAGGAGCTTCTCACTCTCATTTTAGCCCATACTCATTCTCCAAAGGTTCATCAAAGTTAGCATTAAATTGTTCCTACCAGTTTATGATTTCAGTGGCTTTTCCTCCAGGTAAGCTAATTTCAGCTATGACTCTATACACTCCTGTCTCACCAGACTTCAAGAAGACAATTTTCCTTCTAATTTCATTTCTCTGATGGGTCCAAGATAAGTCACTGATTTTCAGTTTGCCTACATTTTTCTTATTTTAGGATAAAAATGATGACTTCCAAGCATTTATGTCTGAGCTCGAACCAGAAGTCTCAAATAATTCTTAATTAGACAGGACCTTTCAATGTAGATGTGGTTAAGCTTAGGAGATAGCGCTTTCACTTTCATTAGATAACAATATTTAACATTAAAGAGAAAGCGTGAGACATAAACATTATAGAGATGCTTCATATAATAGATAGGAAATTGAGTTAATAATAATTTGAAGGTTTGCCAATCCTGAGATCCAAAGGGAATCAAACAAAGAAATTCCCCAATGGTATGTTTATCAACACATATGGTAATACTTAGAGTAGGGGTTTTAGCTGCAAATACATAAAGTAAATTCAATGTGTTATGAACCTTCTGAAGTTTTTTGGAAAATTGCATATGCAGGCGTATCTGTGCCTTTTATTGTCCCAAAAGTCTATAGCTTTTACCAAAGTCTTAGCATTTTAATTTTAAAAGAAATCCATAACTTTTGTAAAATATTAAGAATTTAAAATTTTGACATTGTAGCTCATGTCTAGCTTTGTGCAATACCTAGAAAATGTGAGTGGTATAGAGTTTTTATTGCTTCATATTAAATTATATTCAATTAAAAAATCAGGGATTAAGTATCAGCTATCAGATACTAATGACTAAATACAATAGCTCTTGCCCTAGTGAAGGAGAAAACTGAGTAAGCAGATGTCTACATATTAGGAAATTAAAGGAGTTCAAAAGTCCATAGATGACAGAGAAGGTGATATATTCAGGGAACTATAAAGAGTTCTGTATGTTGGGGCAACATGGGTGTTCATTTTGTGAATAAAAGATTTGGGTGGAAGTGTAGGCAGTGGTTAATTCATAAAAGTACTTGTGTGTCATGTTAAGGATTTTAAATATTCTGAAATACATGGAGAATCATTGGAGGGTATTTTCAGCTGAGGAGAGACATTGTCCATTTTCATTATAGAAAGTTCACTCTGGCACTTTTATGAGGATGGTAAATAATAATATTTAGGCAAAACTAGATTCCAAAAAACCAGTCAGATAAATGCTGAGATAATCTAAGAAAAAATGAGGACCTGGACTATGGACAATAGAATGGAAAAGAAACATATGGATTCTAGAGGCATTAAAATGAAGTACTGGAAGTTGTGAGAAGGAAGAGAAAGAAATCCAGCACGACCCTTGTTCCTAGCTCAGGCAAATTGCATTCCTAGGTAGTAGTTAGATATTTATCTCATAAATTAATTTTCCAAATAAAATATAATTTTAATCTTTAAAAAATGCTTCATAAACTGCATTCAAAGTTGCAGTGTAAAACGAAATATCAGGTATAAACTTCATGTATGCAGCAGGGTTTTTTATTTGATTTTGATTTACTGATGCAAATATTAATGATGTCTCTGGAGCAGTTTTACACCTTTTGGTTAGACTGTTCTTCTAAACAATGTTTTAGGATAAAATGCTTGGAAAATATTAAATCTATATATGTACAGTGAAAAAGAAGACCTGCTTTCCTCTGGTTGTTGCTTCTCTAGATTATTTGAAGTGATGGCTGAATCACTGAATATGCTGCTCAGTGATGCCATGTTGTGAAATATTGATGATGTGTTACTGTGAAGCAATTGGGGGCGCTGATGTGAAAGGTGCTATTCAAATTGAAGTTGGAATTTGTTTTTAGGCAACACATGTCAAGAATGACTCTCATCTGTGAGCAGCTAATCTCAAGTTCAATTGTACTTAAATTGAAAGAGAGATACCTGCTATCACCATCAGAAGACAAAGTAAAAAGAAAAAGAAAAGTCACTGTACTGCCTAATGAAATATCAAACATAAAAAATAAAAGCCTCCAGGATTGAGTTTATCAGCTTGTAGCACATTGGCAATGAAGAATTCCTCTAAGTAATGAGGGCAACTTCCAGAGCATAAGATAATGGCTGAAGCACTGACAAGAGCAAAGTAAAATTTTCCTGAGCAAATGACTCTTCAGTGGCTGTTTGTTCTTTCATAACTGTTGTCAGATTCATGCTGCAGTGTCTGTTACATTATAAATAGCTATCTGGTTACCTGTAGAAATATGTAATGTTCTGATATAGAAAATATTGGAGAAAATGCGGAAGGTATTTTACTATTTCCTGTAGTTTTCTAACTTTGTACTTGCAAAATTAATAGGTCAGCAGTGAGGATAAGACACACTCTCCCTTTTTGGTTCTTTAAGGTAAACTGTTCTTAAAATGCCAGAGTCCATTTTAGGAACTCATTATAAGAAGGCCCTGGAAAATATCTCTGGTGATCCTGTGGCAAGGGCAAGCCCCAGGAAGGAAAGGAATGCTGTAGACAGCTAATGCTAAGACAGACCTACAGCTATTACAAAACAGGCACAATGGAGGCATTATACACACATAACAACTCCCACTCCATTTTCTCTTCCTAAACCACACAAACTGCCCTATTTTACCCCAATTTAAATGTTCATATTAACCTGTCTTCTCCTCTTTAAATATTTAGATGGAGATGTTAAGATAAATGGAATTATTTGCTCTAGGTCATCTCACTAGTAGATAACATAGCAAGAATTCTAGAATCTAAGTGAGTTGTAATTTAGAAATCAGTAGTGGTTCTACAGATGTTGGTGTTGTCCATGCATTTTTCCCATCATTCATATAATATCCAGGACTGCATAACCTGAGGATTTCTTGCTTCTTTTGCTTTTCTTCTCTCTCCAAATGATGGCAGCCCGATCCTTAAAATATGTCACAACAAAAAAATCTCAGAAACCTTGGCTCTTTGTAAACAAAACTTCTATGAGCTGCCTTATCCAATGGATCACAAGGGGCAAGTCTTTAAACAATTTGACTTCCAGTAAGGAGCCCATTAATCATATTTGCATCAATAATGGAATGGAAGAATATGCCCTAGGAAGGATTGTGATGCAAGTTTCTTCTTTTTCCTGAAATTCCATGATTTAAACCATGTAGAAATATCAGGTCATATGTTTAAGAAGTTTCTTTGACTCTCTAGCTAAATTCAATTTAATTCAGAAAAATTTGAATTAGCCCATGTGCTGCTCTAAGCAAATAAATGTCAGTAAGACACAGTCTGTATCCTTAAAACCAACAACAGATAGGTATAAAGACCACTGCACAATATTGTGGTATGTTCCATTACAAAGAGATACCCCAAATCTCAGACAAAGAATGCAGTAGCTTTCTGTGCTTTGGGAATACAGGGAAAACAGCATATTATTTAGCCTCCATTTTGAAGTTTATATTTATCAAACAAAAAGAAAAAAAGAAAAAAAAAAAGCCAAACAGAAATAAAGATACTAAGACTATATGTGCAAAGGTCACTGACAGGAAAGAGCAGCAGAATAATTAGGGACCTTAAACTGGTACAATGTATCATGTATCCAGCACACTTTGCACACGCCCACTATAAGTAAACATGACTGGTTGGATTGTGTCTAGATAATGATGGTTAAACAATAATAGATTTTACATGTCAAAGAAAAATTATAGATTTTATTTTGAAGGTAGCTGTTAAGCATTGAGTTTTCAATTCATAAAATTAACAAGCAAGGTACAGAAAGACTGACTGGACTAGGAAAGATGCTAAAGAAAGAGAAACCATAATACTCTTTTCTGGCTAAAAACAATGGGCTCTTTAATTTCTAAAGTAAAAATACATACATACATACATACATACATACATACATACATAAAAACTTATATAATGATTAGCATATCATTACAATAAAATTTTAGCATTAGGCATGTGATTCAGTGTTTAAAGATGTAAATATAAGAATAAGCCAAAGGAATTGAGCTTCTTATTCACATAAAGTGATCACTGAAGTATTCGCTTCATAACCTAAAAAATGCAATTCTGACTTAAAAGCATTGAAGAACAATGCAGAATTTTACTGAATTCCCTTGTAAAAGCAATAGAAGTTCAGAAAGAAAAGTGAGAATTAAACTGCACAAACAGCCAAATGTCTTTAAAATTTTCTGTAGACGTCTTTCTTCTGACTATTCCTCGTCATAGCACTTACAAATTTATCTCTTCTCCATTTCTACCCTCCCACCCCACTCTCACACTTTATTCAACCATTCCTCCAGCCTTATCAATATTATTTTTCTCCATAAACCAGTCTATGCCTTTTCTGATGAAGATATTAGTAAACTAAATCTCTTATAGAGTTTATTCTAAATTTCCTCTGACTTTATTAACACTACCAGCAAAAGCCTGGGACACTATCAGCACAACCAATCCCATTCCTTTACGGAGGTAAGAGCAGCATTATGAATTCTTTGACATTCATATTTTATCCTGTCACAAAAGGACAAAACGCAAAAGAAGGGAGTGAAGTTTTGTGCCCCTGTTGCTTCTTAGGTGTACAGGGGGAAGACGGATGCATAAGCACTTGCTCCTACTCTTTTTTGTACATATAGGAGAGGTCCATAGAGTCCTAGTCAGTGGAAAGAACTTGTGTTAAAAACAAAAACAAAAACAAAAAAACAGAATAATTCAATTCTGTTCATTTTAATTTTTTGTATTTTTAACTACCTTGGCCTCAATTTGTTCATCTATAACTTGAGTCATTACAGAATGTTTTTTCAAGAGCTCTTCATGACAAAACTACCATTTAAGCACTGACTTTGGTGTCAGAAGATCTAGTTTTGAGCTCCTACTCCACCATTATTACTTAGCTGTGTGACACTGACTAGGTTTTGCAATTCTCAGGGTATATTTACTCCACTGGAAAATGGGGAGTCAGGCATCCATTCCAAAAAGAAAGCAAAATAATGATGTAAAGTGCTATCAAACAACAGAAGATATTATCATAAAAATCAATTTTATAGGATTCTAAGTTATACACAAAAAATATATAGTGATAATGTTTTTACAAGATAGTTCTTGAATTCTTCCCCCTAGTAACATACAGACTTCAACTTAAAATGTTTTTGACAGATGAATAACCATTCTTATTCATGTTAAAGCTTTCCCTGGAAAATATTACTATCATTTTCAATAATATAATGTACTAATATTTAAATCTAGGACATCTTTTTCTATGCCTATTTGAGATGGAGAACAACTAATCATCATTCTCTCTATATAATAACCTTTCATTAGATGTGCTCAATATAAATTAATTTTTTATTATTACTACCAAGCTGCTGCTGTTATAGTCATGCTACTTAAAACAAAAGTTATCCACAATTCTTTTATCCCTCCATGCAGAGTCCATCCACTGCATTGCCTCCTTTCAGTGCTGATTACTTCAAAAGGATGAAGACAGAGCAGGGAGGGTATGCTCCTTGTTAAGATTAAATAATTAATTGAGTAAATAAAATCAAGGCCAGGAAGAAAAGAACTGTTCCTTATAAAAATTTACTTGGTTTACCTTAATGCCTGTGGGCGATGGTGCTTTATCAAAACCTGGATACTATTTATGAGACAGTAAGATATTAAGTGGTGAAGAAAAAATAAAAAGCAAACAAAGCACTGATCTCATTAGCCTTGAGTAGTGAGATACCTTTTTCAGCATCCTCTACTGACCACATACACATATAATTTAAGAGATTTTCTGAACACTTCTCCAGATTTTGGTACTATTTTTGAAATTTTATGTCATGCCTTAGTTTGTGCTACATTACTCATCTTCTTTCCTGATTATCTACACTCTATTCTGTTTTCAAAAGACCAGGATATTCTAGTATTCTAGTTTACATTGACTTTTGCCTTCTAGCAATTCCCATCATGTCTAACAATGAAGCACATATTTATATTATACAGTACAATGTTCTTTGTCAGACACATATGTAAATTTTGTTTCTATAATCTTGTCTAAAGATCTTTATTCAAGAAAGCAAATCTAATATTTGTTTTTGAATCTCCAAAGGCGTAGGGGACCTAGCTCACAATTGCTTATATACTTGATGCTTTATAAATGCATTTATTTGTTGATTCAACCAAGATATTATATTACTCAATTTCAAGGGATGCTAATCACATAACATTCAGTGTGAATAATATTAGCACTATGAAAATGGGAGTGGTCAACAAGATCAAACGCATTAGAATAAAATATTGATGGTGTCCCTGGAGTTGTTCAATGTTAGCAAACATGTATACACTACATTAAGTGTTCTTTGAAACTATAGATGAATAATAAATAATCAAGGCTTTAGAGAAATAACAATATAGCAATCAATTCATTTATTAAAAAATATAATATACCTCCTATGGCATGATTTAAATTTTCCAAAAACTTAAACTGTCTACATTTATAAAATTAGAACCAATTCAAAATTGAATTACTTTAGGAACACATCTCTAGCATCTCTCAGTAGCAAAATCGAAGAGATGTTTCTCTGTGTTCCTATATATTTCTGTTATAGTATTTTATCATTTTCCATTATATATTTTATTTGTCCACTTCTTCAGTTAGAACTTAAGCTTATAATTGTAATTATTATTGTAGCAAGTTCAAGCCCATTGGGAACTCAGCTACATGGTCCAGTAGGAAAGAAGAGTAACACAGGATATTGACTCAAAACAATGTCTAAGCCCTAAGAGAGATATCAGCAAACCACCAAGCAAAGGGTAGGACTTTTCAGGCTTGGCTCCATCATGCAGTAATGTGCTAGGGCATATCATCAT
>NW_011888858.1:949991-966177 GCF_000151845.1 Pteropus vampyrus
TGTTTTCAAAAGACCAGGATATTCTAGTATTCTAGTTTACATTGACTTTTGCCTTCTAGCAATTCCCATCATGTCTAACAATGAAGCACATATTTATATTATACAGTACAATGTTCTTTGTCAGACACATATGTAAATTTTGTTTCTATAATCTTGTCTAAAGATCTTTATTCAAGAAAGCAAATCTAATATTTGTTTTTGAATCTCCAAAGGCGTAGGGGACCTAGCTCACAATTGCTTATATACTTGATGCTTTATAAATGCATTTATTGGTTGATTCAACCAAGATATTATATTACTCAATTTCAAGGGATGCTAATCACATAACATTCAGTGTGAATAATATTAGCACTATGAAAATGGGAGTGGTCAACAAGATCAAACGCATTAGAATAAAATATTGATGGTGTCCCTGGAGTTGTTCAATGTTAGCAAACATGTATACACTACATTAAGTGTTCTTTGAAACTATAGATGAATAATAAATAATCAAGGCTTTAGAGAAATAACAATATAGCAATCAATTCATTTATTAAAAAATATAATATACCTCCTATGGCATGATTTAAATTTTCCAAAAACTTAAACTGTCTACATTTATAAAATTAGAACCAATTCAAAATTGAATTACTTTAGGAACACATCTCTAGCATCTCTCAGTAGCAAAATCGAAGAGATGTTTCTCTGTGTTCCTATATATTTCTGTTATAGTATTTTATCATTTTCCATTATATATTTTATTTGTCCACTTCTTCAGTTAGAACTTAAGCTTATAATTGTAATTATTATTGTAGCAAGTTCAAGCCCATTGGGAACTCAGCTACATGGTCCAGTAGGAAAGAAGAGTAACACAGGATATTGACTCAAAACAATGTCTAAGCCCTAAGAGAGATATCAGCAAACCACCAAGCAAAGGGTAGGACTTTTCAGGCTTGGCTCCATCATGCAGTAATGTGCTAGGGCATATCATCATTTCAGTTCATTGTAGCAGCAGACAATAGTGCAGCAGTTAGTATACATAGGGTATTATTTAAAAGAGACACATTTACCTATAAAATATAGCTAATGAAAAAGAGAACAAATAGAGAACTCCAGGAAAAGGAGTAAGCCTGGCAGGAGTAAGCCAGACTAAAGATTCAAGAGCAAACATTCTAGATAGGTGGCAGCATAAAGACAGAAGAGGCATGAAACAGTATGCATATACAGAAGGTACTACAAGTACTCTAGAAAAATGAAAAATAAATTTTGGGTTATGTACTACTTAGGAAAAAAAAAAGCTAGAGAGTAGGCAGAGGACAGATTATCATGAACTAGCATGCTATGTTAGAAGCCTCAAATCTTATCCAACGGGTTAAGGAAATCATTTAAGCAGTCAGAGAGTGACCATATGTCCTGATTTAATCCAAGGGTTTTATGGGGAAAATATTGAATTTCCTGCAGAACATAGAGATTCAGTTGTCAAGTAGGTAGAAAGGCATGGGAGATGACAGAGTGAGAAAAAGGAAAAAGGGAGAAAGACATTTTGTCAGGAAATATACATTTTGGAATATCAGTTTATAGGTGATGAGCGTAACTGTGAGACTAGACGAGATTATTAGAAAATTGTATAATTGTTGCTCTCAAACTATATCATGTTTTTTTTATTTCAGTGTAGGAATTTAAAATGCACATTTCTAGGTATGCATAATAGCACAACAATAGGTATTCTAATTCATTGTCTTTGGGGTGGGTCTATAACATCTGTAGTCTTAACAATATCTTCAGTTAATTCTGTTGTGCAAAAAGAATTGAGAACCAATGTCTTAAGGGTTGAAAAAAAGAGGGTAATGTGCCAGGAAAATATAAATGGTAGAGTCAGAGGGGTCAGTGGAAAAAAGAGAGTGTAGTGTGCCCCTCAAAAAAAGGGTATATGGAGCTTTAAGAAGATTTAGGACCAGCTCTGGCTTTGGCATTTAAAGACAGTGTAACTGGGCAATTTACATAATTTCTCTGAGTCCTAACTTTTTTTTCAGTAAAATGAGAATAATAATAGTAACTCTTTCACAGAGTCACTATGGGGATTGAATGGGATAATGAGTATAAAATATGTAGTATAATCAAGAATATCAGAAAATGCCAGTAAATGTTAGCTCTCATTAATATAAATATCATTATGAATATTTTGATTAAGAATCTCAAATATTACAAATGTCCTTTAGACTTAGAAGTTAGTAAATTATTGGTGATTTGGGAAAGAACAATTTTGGTAGTGTGCTAAGAATAAGAAACAAATTGCAGTGGATTAGAGAGCAAAGGAAAGGATAAAAATGAGTGCTAACCACTTTTTCAAGTTCAGGTGATACACGTGAAAGAGAAATTAGATGGTAGCTAAAAAGGGATAAATTCCATAAGTAGGGGTCTTTTGAGGAATGGAAAATTCTTGAATATGTTTCTAGACAAAGAGGAGCCAAAAGTTATTGGACAAGACAGATACATGAGGCAGGGTAAATATTTTGGTTTTGGCTCCAGACAGTGCTGGATTTAAGATAAAAATCTCAACTCTGCAGTATCTGAAGCAAAGGAAGGAGGTAAAGATGGATGTGGCTATATTTGTAAAGATGGGGAAGAATATGAAAATGTCGAGAAAGACCACATTTGAAGACGTTTTTAAAGAGCATTTTATTTTATTAATTTTCATACCTTTTTATTTATCTTTTTAAAATGCTCTTGTATGCTTTACGAAAATTCTCATAAAGCAATAGGTTAAGTGAATAGGTTAACCTTCAGCAATAGGTTAAGTCCTCTTTGTTATATGTGCTATACCCAGCTGCATTTCTAAGGCATTTTAGCTATGTTGAGTGATAGATTATCACATGGAGCACAATTGAAGAGCATGGTGGAGGTTAGTATAATTTTTTTAAAAAATGGTGAAAAGCCTGATCAGTCCATGTAAAATTATAAATGATCAGTGCTTGAGTCTGGCTAAAGATGAAGGACATGAATATTTAGTGCCAACAGTATTCAAAATAGTGAGTTTTTTTTCCTAATAGCTGACAAAAATTCAGATGTGGGAAGCAAAAAAGAATTACAGTATTGTCCAAGAACTAAGATTTTTTGGTCAATGTTAGAATGAACACTAGGAGGACAAGGGAATCAAAGATGTTGGCGAGAGTATAGTTTAAAAGATTAATCATTAAGTTTAGAATACACAAGGAAATAAGAGAAAGCAGGAAGTGGTTGAGAGATTTGGTAGGAAATGAAGCACACAGACAACTCTGAGACCAAGGGGTAGGCGTAGAGACAGCAATAAGTAGGGCAGCTTTGATCAATATTTAGTATCCCATGCCCAGATGCATTAGACCATGTCTAAAATAACAAGATGAATTATAGACCCACTGACTGCAAAACATAAAGGGTGCAATTACTCTTTCATGGTAAATTTTGGTTTCCCCAAGGTGATCTCTCTAGGCACAGGTGAAATGAGGCTTCTCTAGTCCTTCTCTTTCCTCTTATGGGAATAAGTCTTTCTTTTCATAAGATCAGAATTCCAGAGTTTAGGCCTAAAAGTACTTCCACTAATGTGACTTATTTATGAGCTTTAAACATCAAATGTTAATTTTAGAACTCAGAACACCATACCTTGCCAAAACAAAGGAAAAAACCAACAAACAAACAACAACAACAAAAAATCAGTAGAAACATCCCCTCAGTTAGAACTTCTTTCTCAAAGTTATCTTAAAGCCAATGTAACATTAAAGACTTAAAATTCTTTTGGTGTAATAAAATAACCATGTAGTATATATATTTATTTCTCCAATAGTTGAATATACTTTTAACTCAATCATTAATCCTCTTGTAAGAGAATAAAATGGAATAATAAATCACCAGTACAGATATGCTGAATTTGATCAATGTTTCTCTTCAGAAAGAGTAAATAATAGAGTAACACCCATTTTGTAATATTTACGTACCACAGCATTCTGTCACCCAAGCATGGGGATTGATATGGACTGCTGAGAGGAAGCATAACCTCCTCTTCCCTACAGAACTGCTAAAGCAACAAGTCATCATTTATAAGGAAAATAACACCTCATTCCAGAGCAGTGAAATACTTTCTCAGGAAAGAACTACTCTAATACTCAACCTCCTCCTCCCATAAGGAAACTAACAGTGGCTTATTTCATTAATCATTCTAACTGGCAGGATAAAGGGAATAGCATTTAGAAAGGAACTACTCCATAGTGAGCATTTTACATATGTTTTCTAACGTAATCCTTAAAACACAGTTCTGAAATTATAACACCCATTTCCAAAGCGAAACATTGTAGCATAGAAGCTTAGTATAAAGTTTATTGTCACACACAAATCGGGTTAGGTTAGAATACTGATTCTTCTGAATGTCTAGTCCTGAAGTCCATCTATCTGCTGTCTGCTATACTATGTTTTTTCTTAGGAGGAAAAATTTGATTAAACTTATACAAGCATCAAGTTAAGTTGGCTATATCTAGTAAATGCCTCTTTAGACAAAATACTCATGTCTATAAACGATAAACAATAAAGACTAAACAAAAGTGTTTATGATCATGTACAACTCAAGAGATATCAGAAACTTCAGAAACCAGTATGTCCTCAAGAAGATTCGGGGGAAAGCTATGTGTATTATATAAAGTCCCAAGGCTCCCCAGGTAATTTTGATTGTGTTAGTGGCCCTCCTTCCTCTCCAGGCCACTCTAGCTGGAAAAAATCACTCTTCAAATTGGCTAGGTAGAGTATTGTTAAAATGATTGTCCCCTCTTCAAGCAGGGTAGCAAGCAAAGCAAGACATCACTTCATAATGAGGCTGATAAGTTAAAAAAAAAAAAAGGGAGATGAAGGACAGTGACCTTGCAATAATTGAAGAGCATGAGGCTGGGAGATGGTCAAAAATAAAGTTGCTATCACCACAAATGTAAGCATGGCAAGACATCTTTCCTGGACTTTCAGCTCCCCATCTGTAGAATTAGATGACATGACCTCAATGCCTTTGAACTAAAAAGAATCCATAAGGAATAATGCCATACTTCTTTGTGGTTTAACAAGTTAGGAAATATTGCAGACTGCTTTTCTTTTATGAGATCCACAGTGCAGAGTAGCTCAATTCAAAGACCATTCGATTTTGCTTAAACTCATATTTTCCAAATATATTTATGTTCCTCTGCTTTAGAGAAACACCTACTAATACCTAAAAGAATAATCATCTGCAGAACAGTCTAGAAAAAGCTATCTTAGAAAATAGAAATAGATATAGAAAATATCAAGACATAGATACATATTTTAATATTATAGTAGATAAGAGTGGAGTAATGAGGTTGTGACTTAGATAGTATAAATTACGATATCATGGGGCAAAAGTGGCACCAAAAACAGGGTTTGGGTCAAAGTTTGCAACTGAAATGCTTACAGAGCCTGGAAGTAAATGTATATAAATAAAGAAAAGCAAAATATAAGATGGTAAAGAGGAACTGACTGTCCATCTGAGACAAAGAGAAGGAACAGAAAATAGTGCAGACATTAGTGAAGTGAATAATGTAAAGCTTTATTAGAAGAAGATAGCTAGTCTCAAGTGACTATTACCACATAGGAAGTCAGATGCTCTTTTACTAGTGTTCCAATTCCAAAAAAAAACCCTGGAAATTCTTATGTTTAATTGAAAACTCCCAAACTTTTTGATATTGGAAAGTAATTTAAATTAAAATACTGCACTTTCCATTACTTTGGAAGCCAACAACCTGCAGACCAGAAAACGCATCTTCAGATCTTTGGCCCACGAACCACCTACCTATGATGGCTGCCTAAGCATTCAAACTAGGTCACTGAGCACTTACCATGTGAATCACAGTGAACAAGCAAAAGTGAGACAAAGAGCAATTTTTAGTGGAGAGTTCTTGATGAGATGATATTGCTTGCCAAAAAAAGAGATTTCAACTAAGCTTAATGGAAATGTTATGGGAAAGGCTGGTGTTGCAGAGTTTGCTTGCAGAAGTTCTATAAATCTCAATGGGAGAAGCTTATAGAAAAACAAAGGTAGTCACAGTAGTAGTGAAATTACTGAAAAGGAAGGAAATGGAAGAGAATGAAATTTGAGATAAAGGAGCCACAGAAGAGGAAACATCAAACTGACCTCTATGAATGAACACGCAGAATACCATGTAGGTGAGTAGGAGAATTACGGGTGGCACTCAAGGCTTCTCAATTCCAGTCTAGTGCTTTTTTTTTGTCAAACTATTACGCTTTATCTTAAAACTATACCTTTGCCATAAACTTATTATAGATCTATTTGAATAAATGTACTTTTTGATAATCCTTTTGTCACCATTTCTCAGACCATAAAAATGATATAATAGAGTGTCCTTTAAAGCTAACCGCAGGCAGCCAATACTATACATGATAGAATGTTAAAATGAGATCCATCGAGTAATTAAATTATTCTCTCAACACAGTTAATGTAATTCTGAATTCTGAATTAAGATTTAATCAAGGATATAATAAAGTATGACTTGAGAAGTCCAGTTAACTCTACTGTTAGGATTTTTTAAAACTTATTCCAGATCTCATTACTTTGAAGAATGAATGTAAAGCACAACAGAGGATGAGGAATTCTCATAAACACTTCATGGTAGACATTTCCAAGTATGATTGCACAAGAACTACCTTTCATTAAAAACTGATTATGGGGACTAACTCCAGATATTCTGATTCAACAGAGATTGAATGTGTTCTAAAAATGTATATTTTTATAAAACTGCATTTTAAAAATTGTGGTATAACTAGATAACATAAAATTTACCGTGTTAACCATTTTTAAGCGTACAGTTCAATGACATTAAGTACATTCACATTGCAGCACAACCACCACAACCATCCATCTCCAAAACTGTTTAGCTTCCCCAGCTGAAATACCATACCCATACTACACCCATTAAACAATAACTCTCCAGTTCTCCCAACCACCAACCACCAACCACCAACCCCCAGACATACTACTTTCTGTCTACATGAATTTGACTACTCTAGATACATCAAATGGAATCATATAGTATGTGTCCTTTTGTAACTGGCTTGTTTTACTGAGTATAATGTCTTCAAGATTCATCCACATTGTAGCAAGTGTCAAAATGTCTTTTTTAAGAGTGAATAATATTCCATTGTATGTATACACCACATTTATTTATTCATTCACCCACCAGTGGACATTAGGTTGCTTCCACGTTTTGGCTATGATAAATAAGGTTGCTATAACGTTGTGTACAAATATCTGTTTGAATTCCTGCTTTCAATTCTTTGGGCTATATAACCAGAATTAAAATTTTTGTATCATATAATAATTCTATGTTTAATTTTTTGAGGACCTACCATATCATTTGCCACAACAACTGTGCCATTTATATTTCTATCAGCAATATAAAAAGGTTTCAATCTCTGCCCAGTCTCACCAACCCTTATTGTTTTGTTTTTTGTGGGGTTTTTTTGTTTTTTTTTTTTATAACTTTCTGATGGTTGTGAAGTAGTATTTCATATGGTTTTGATTTGCATTTTTCTAATGACTAGTGATACTGAACAACTTTTCATGTGCTTACTGGCCATTTGTACATCTTTAGAGAAATGTCTGTGCAAGTCCTTTGCCCATTTCTAATTGTGTTTTGGGGAGTGGGGGTTTTGTTTGTGGTTGTTGTTATACAGTTGTACAAGTTCTTGATATATTTTAAATATAAACTCTTATCAGATATATGATTTGAAAATATTTTTACCCATTCTATGAGTTGCCTTTTCACTCTTGTTGATAAGGTCCTTTGATGCATAACTTTTAATTTTAATGAAGTTCAATTTATCTATACTTTTTTTTATGCATCCAGTTTTGGTGTTGTATCTAAAAAATAATTTTCCTCTATGCTTTCTTCTAAGAGTTTTATAGCTTTAGGTCTTACATTTAGATCTTTTATTTATCTTAAGATAATTTTTGTATGTGGTGTAAAGTAAGGATCCATTTTTATTATAATTTTTTTTTTTGGAATGTGATATCCAGTTTTCCCAACACCATATGTTCAAAAGACTGTCCTTTAACCATTGAATGATCTTGGCACCCTTGTGAAAAGTAATTTGACTATAAGCGGAAAGGTTTATGTCTGGGCTTTTTATTCTATTTCATTGGTCTGTACATCTGTCTTCATACCAATACCACACAATCTTGATTACTGGAGCTTTATAGTAAGTTTCAAAATCAGGAAAAATTTTATTCTTCATTTTTAAGATTGTTTTGGCTATTTGGAGTCTTTTGAGATTCCATCTGAAATTTAGGATGGATTTTTTCTTCCTAAAAGAAAGTCATTAAGATTTTGATAGTGATTGCACTGATTCTTAGAGATATCTTAGTAAGAATGTCTTTCAATAAATGAACACAAAATAGCTTTCCATTTATTTCATGTCTTCTTTAATTTCTTTCAGAAACATCTTGTAGTTTTCAGACTACAAATCTTTCACCTCCTTTTTCAAATTTATGCATAAATATCTTACTTTTTTGATGCTATTTTGAAGGAAATTTTCTTAATTTTCATTTTGGATTATTCATTGTTAATGCATAGAAACACAACTGATTTTTACATATTGACTTTGTATCCAATAACTTTGCTAAATTTGTTTCTTAGTTCTACATTTTTTATAAGAGTTTTAGAATTTTTTACATTTAAGATCATGTCATCTGCAAAAAGAAATCATTTCACTTCTTCCTTTCCAATCTCAATAACTCTTATTTATTCTTCTTGCTTAATTGCTTTGGCTAGAATTTCCACTACTGTGTTGGCTAGAAGTGGCAAAAGTAAGCATCCTTATCTTCTTCATCATCTTAGAGCAAAAGCTTTCAGTCTTTTACCATTGGGTATAATGTTATCTATAAGTTTTTCATATACAATCTCTATCATGTTGAGGTAGCTTTCTTTTACTGTAGTTTGTTGAGTGTTTTATTCATGAAAGGATATTCAAATCTGTCAAATTATTTTTCCACATCAGTTAAAATGATCATGTGTTTTTCCCCTTCATTCTGTTAATGCAGTGTATTATACTGATTACTATTGTATGTTGCACCATCCTTGCATTCCAAGAATGAATCCCAGTTGGTCATGGTGCATAATCCTTTTAATATGCTATTTAATTCAATTTGTTAGTATATTGCTGAGGATATTTGCATCAATGTTCATAAGAAATATTGATTGTAGTTTTATTTTCTTGTAGTGTCTTTGTCTGGCTTTAGTATTAAGGTAATATTGGCCTCATAGAATGAATTAGTAATAAAACAACATTGTAATTAAAGTTTACTGTTGATTCTAATGCTTAGCTCCTGTGGAAAACCATTATTCTATTGGCAGATACGACTTTTTAACATTATTTAGAATTCCTTCAAAGTAAGCTTTAACAACAGATATTATATACATTGTTAAGAAAACCCTCCTTATACTTGAATAGGTTTTAAAATTTATGAAGCAGCTTCACAAAAGTTTGACCTCCCAGAAATGACACAAAAAACAGAAGAATTTCATATACTCCCACTTTATAGATCGAGAATAACATTACAGAGATTAAATTTTGGCAAGAAATTAAAGAGTTAAGAGAAGAATCTAGGACTGAATTATGATATAATACCCATTAAATAATGTGGCCTTATCAAAAATAATTAGAGTAAGTGAAACATAGAATGAATTTGTAAATGTCATATGAACATTTTAATTGTTATAATATATATTAAGTTTACAAGCTTGCCTTGTAATCAGAAACCTCATGGATACTATGTAGCACCTTATAATAGAAAGTAGAATTTTAAGTTGATAGTTTTCTACAGCTTTGTCTGAAGGTTTTATTTTTGTTTTATAAAAAGTGTTGATTTCTATTGCTGGTTGTGTTCTCCGAGATCAGACTCAGGATTTCCATGTGCATGATGTTAAAGAATAAAAAAGGGAAGGGACAAAAAAAAAAAAAACAATTGTCCAGGAAGAAAAGTTGAGCTGCTGTTATGGACTGAGATTTTATTCCCCCAAAATCCATATATCAAAACTAATCCCCAATGTATGGTATTTGGATGGGGGGCCTTTGGGAAGTCATGAGATTTAATGAGTCACAAGGGTAGAGCCCGCATGATTGGATTAGTTTTCTTAAAAGAAGAGCGAGAGAATAGAACTTTTACTCCCTCTCTCTCTCTTTTCACCATGTGAGGGCACATTGAGAAAGCAGTTGTCTACAAGCCAGCAAGAGAGTTCTTACCAGGAAACTAATCTGCCAGCATCTTGATCTTGAACTTCCCAGCCTCCAGAACTGTGAGAAATAAATGTCTTATCTTTAAGGTACACAGTCTGTGGTATTTCACTATAGCAGCCCAAGCAAAGACAATTGTAAAACGTGTCTAACAAACTTAGACAACCTTACAGGGATAGCCCTTCAGAAGTATCCCTAGTTGGGCTAAGATAGCCAAGTCTTTACCCAAACAGTCCTTGAAAGTCTGGGTACTGATGTAAGCTTCATTGGGAAAGGGAACAGCATTGGGTGAAGTAATTCTCTGAAGCTAAGGAAATCAGTTCCTCAGTGAAGGGATCTGCCTAATGTGACAGATTGTCCTAGTCAATGAACTTTTTCCAGGATTTATTCAGCAGTATTTTCCTGTCTCTCTATCACCTTACTGTCTCTATCACAGTAAGTTCTGTACTAGCACATTTTAAAATGAAATACTCTATTTTTGGTTGCACATTAAAGTTTTTATATAAGTAGGATTTACAACTTTATAGAGTATATCTTAGCAAAATCTCCGTATGTTTATTATCTCAAGAGATGTTATTTCCTGTTCCTGATGTCAATAAGAAAAAAGATAGTTATTGTCTTACCATTTTTTTTCTTAAAATAAATTGAACCACATGTAGTTTCTCAAGCATTGACTGTTTTTTTCTAGAGATTGAGTTTTTATGTATTTGATAACATGGAATATATACATCAAAAACATATTTTTTTCTATAATAAAAGAAAATCATTATGTTTTCATTAGCTAAGAAATTTGTTGGTGATATTTCAGGGGAAACACAAAGATTGTTGTGCTCCAACAAAGAATTCACACATTTATATGTTTTTATTATTTTTTCCTTGTATGGTTTCTTGCATTCTTTCAATAAATAATCATCTATTGTTTACTATATATTAAGCACTTTACAATATATTAAGGACACAGATGGCTCATATAGTCCCTTCTCTTAAGGAGCTTATAGTCAAGTTGAGGAAATATACATAAAAACAAACAAAAAAAGCAATACAGAATACTGTACATTGATACATTGACACAGAAATAGTGGTATGAGAGAAAAAAGTAACCAGTAAGACTTAACAATATAAGTAGAGACATGCACAAACCATGAAATTTCTATATCAGAACAAATCCAAAAGGTCATTTACACAAACCAACTCTCCAACACTTCAGTACCCTCTACAAGCTCTTTGCTCAGAGACTGTCCAGCTTATGCTGATGGTTTTCATTGACAAGGAATTCTAATTCCTTCTTTGGCTAATCTGATGTTAAAACAAAAATTGAAAAGAAAAAATATTATGATGGAATCTGTCCCTTAAAAGTTGTTGCTCATTAGTCTTTTTTTTATCCTCTGGACAATGAACATACAGTCTCTCCTCCACATGTCAGCCCTTCAAGTACATAAAAACAGCCATAATTATTTAGTTTATCTCCTTTGTAATGCAAAACATCATAAAATAGGAATTAAGACTTTATTTTTTATACTCAACAGAAATTTATAGAAAGATAGAGAGGAAGCAAATATTAGAGAGACTACTTCCATAATTAAACCAAATAAAGAATAAATGCGCAATGAGAAAATGATAATGTTAAACTAATGAGATCATCAAATATGATAAAGAATTTTCAAAATTTTAAGAATGTCAATATCTCAGTAAATAAAAATAACAAACAAATTGTAATTCACAGAAAAAACCATAATAATAAATATTCATACAGAAAAGATTAATTCTCACTTGCTAGAGGAAGTATCATTGGAACAACATAGGCAACAATTTATAAATGTTAAACTATCAAAAATCCCTTGTGTACATGGATGTCTTTCAAAATGATAATTCCCAGTCCTGGTGTAGTTAAAGTGAAATAATAAGCACCAGGTGGAATTTTAAATCAGTAAATTGGTATTTTAAAATATTTGTACTTTGGAGTAAAAATACTAATGCTAAATGTAACAGTTATTCAGAATTTCCTATTGCTGAGTACTATGTGAGATTTGTATATGATATCTGATATAAATTCCATGCAAGCCCAATGAAATAGATGCCTTCGTATTACCCTCATTTTATAGATGAGATGAGATTTCGCAAAGTCATACATTTTATAAGTGAGGAAATTAGGACTGATGTCCAGAGCTAACAGCATTCTTTATAGTCCCTGAAAGTGAACTAGACCCAAGGAAATAATGTCACATAAAGAAAAAATAAGTAGTCAAACAAACAAAAAGATAATACACACACACATATAGTAACAAAAAAAAACTAACAAAATGGGTAAATATGAGAGAGTATGTCCATATAAAAAAGTATCTAGTTTTTAGTCATTATTACGAGGATAATGTAGAAATAAAAATGTCAGGAGTTAAAAATAGAATGAAAATGGTATGTGCATTGATTACAACATATAAATATATGTCGGCAGGTGGAAAAGGAGAGAAAGCTAATATGTAAAATGAAAAATAGCTATGTTGGAAATGGTTTTGTTCAAATTTTCACTTATTTTTAATATAACATCTTTCCAAGGCTGCTACATTTTTCTTGTTTTAGACTTTTGTCTCATTAAATGACACATATCTTTGGATAGGTATGTATATAAGTTATGTTAGTCTTGTGTGTCTTACTACTGCATCATTGATTTTGAAAAAGAGAAGAGGAGACACACCCAAAAGGAAAGCACAGAGTAAAAGGAAGTGAGGAGGAAATACTTAAAACAAGCCTCACTTTCTGGTTTTATTAAGAATAGTACCAGGTAACAACACACATGGAATTACGTGTGACCAATTTTTTAAATTATTTTTACCAAAAAGTTAGTTTGGTCTTAAGTTGAAATCAATCTTTGAATTGTTCAATAAGAAAGACATTTAGAATTTTCGTGTTTTATATAGAATCCCTGGGCAATGATGCCATATTTCTTATTCTAAAGAGATAATAGAGGCAGAAAAACATACCTAGCAAAATTTTATAACTGAACTATAAAATATATAAAATTTCAATATGGTGGCATTGTGAAGCTGTCGAGCAGTATGTAAGCAGTGGTAGCTGCCAGCTGTTCTTGCCATTCTTCCATAGATTAGGTCAATTAGGCCACAATGGACCTCAATAGATTGTGACAGTTTATTACTTACACAGACAGTCTAAGCAGTATCAACATGGTGGCAGCTTCCCAAATTCCACAGGACGACACCAAACTGGAGGGGCCAGATGAGAGATGTCACAAGATGCCCTGTTGTGGTAGAGTTAATTTCATACTGACTCATAGCAGCCTCCAGCAAGATATGGTGTCTCCTCAAGATAGAGAAGTAGATGGGAAAAGGCCAGTGAAAGCTCCATAAAATAGGCCTATTTTGCCCATTTTCTGATGAGATCACAGAGCCTTCCACCAAGACTTTAGCATGGTTGCTGTTGAACCTTGCCTATATGGCCAGTACAGAGATTAAGCAAAGTTGGCAGGTGGCCCGGAATACAGGGTAAAACCATTCCTCTATAGGTATGATAACCTGAAGTCTTTCAAGCTAGAAGAAGAAACTCATAAGTATGTTTTCTGTGCAGTTTAAACTTTATGGAAGTGGCAAATATAAAATGAGGGAGAGAAAAAGAGAAATTTTATTATGTGAAAGTGTTTAGATAGACATTGAATTTATTACATTTGTTAAAACTATTATTTTCTTTTTACCGATTTCACTACAGTTAAGGAAAAATAAACAAATATTCCAAATCCAAAAATATAGCACTTATTAGAAGAAGTCATTAAAAATCTATAAGTCATGTGCCTATGACTGTATTTAGAATCAAATGTATAACTCTAAACTACATAATAGGTTTGAAAATTCAATCATTACTGCTTCTAAAACTTTAAAGTGTATACGAATCATCTGAGAATTTCATTAAATGCACATTCATATCTAATAGGTCTGCCATGGGGCCTAAGAATTTGTGTTCCTAAGAGATTCCAGGTGAATAAACTTGCATATTGGAGGTAGTGACAGTTACATGGCTGACATCTTTTTCTTATCTCTAACAGATTTAAAAATATTTATTAATGCAAGGTTTAATAATAAAGTTTTATTACATTGATTTTTCATCAATGTCTACAGTTTGAGTGAAACGTTTGTTGTTGCCTCAAACTGATATCTGTTTATAAAAACACATTTTACTGAGCATAGGTAACTGGATATGAGTTGTATGGGTGTGTTTATGTTGAGGGGATGGCGTATGAAGAATATAAATTGGTAAGGAAACACATCCCTGATAGCAAGAAGGTTAGAATCTACTTGGAGGAAAAAGACACATAAATAATTACGATACAGCACACTGTATTAAAAACGTCAATGGAAAGATGGAACTGGATTTGCTAGGAGGAGTTAACATTTGGGATAGGTGTCTGACGCTACTGCTACCTCATTTACATCTGGTTGGACCAGGAGTCCAGTGCCCTAGCCAAAGGGCAAATAGTAGTAGGCCAGATCTGTGAGACAATGGCAAACTTTGAGGCAGCTCAATATGATGCATTTGTCTAAAAAGGGAATCCTGTATTGAACTGTGACAAAATCTTCATTTTCTTTTTTTATAATAATGATATATTATTATAGAATTGTACACTTGAAACATACATAATGTTATTAACCAATGTTACCTAGATAAATTATTTTATTTTATTTTTAATATTATATTATTTTCAGGTATACAGTACAATGGATAGACACCTATAATTTATGAAGTGAAAGAACCTTCATTTTCACAGCTTTGAATGCAAAGCCTTGGGAGACAGTGACAGAAGCAGAAGCAGCAAAGAAAACTGATAGCAGAGTAGAGCTGAGTCACAATCATAGCAGAGACATGCATGCATGTGACAATGAACACTCACTTCTGAGGTGATTATGAGATGATGGAATTGAGAAAGCAGTGATTCTCAAAATATCTTGCACATTAGAATTACTCAAGGGGCTTTCCAAAATCCCAATGCCCAGGCTAAAACCCAGCCCAGACTCTCTGGGGATATGAGGTTTCAGTGTTTGTAAAAAAGCTCCTTAGCTGATTTCCAATGTAGAACCAAGGTTGAGAGTTACTCAGACTAGGTCTACTATCAACAACTAGACCAGCTGCTAAGTCCTAGAACTCAAAGAACCACTGCTCTAGTTCTGCTTGAGGCTTGGTTATGGAGATGAGACTGGGTTGCCCTGTTTTTAAAAACACTACAAACACACTGGAATTGCCAAGCTGGTTGAGTAGAATTCTGAAGCTGCTTCAGACCACACCCACAACTACGTAAGAAGAATTTGCATGGGAAAGAATCCAAACCAATGAGAACAAGATACAGAGGTGGACAGGTTCTTGGTATTTGAGCTTCTGCATCCAGAAATTCCTGAAGTTAGTTCTATTCCTGGAGTTTTCTACTATGTGAATGTCGAAATTATCCCTCAACCATTTGAGTTATATTTCTGACATTGCAACTAGGACAGATCTTTATAAAACATAAAATAATATATTTTCTCAGAATAATAAAGGAGTGAAAAAGACATCTAGTATTTTATTTTTTCCATTCTTATTTTTGCTGATTTTTTTTCTCGGTTACCTCTTATTCGAATGAAGCTCAAGTGATACTTAGTTCTGTTCAAAGTTTATGTTTGTGTGGGCTCCTAGCACATCCACAGCAACACTACTCCAGACTAATTGATCAATGTAAGTACTAAGTAATAGATGCACAATGAGAATTTTGTTTATTTAAAGAATTTATTTGAAATAAATTAATAAATATTCCTGATTTTACTTGTTTGATATCTAGGCTATTTTTCTTGACTCGGTAATGTTTCTTGTCCACATACTAGTAAGATAGTGAAGCAAGGTAGTGAAGGATAACAGCAAAACAGTGTTTGAACTGTTAGAATGTTATATCTAAGCC
>NW_011888858.1:967683-971513 GCF_000151845.1 Pteropus vampyrus
TGGTATCTCATTGTGGTTTTGATTTGCATTTCCCTAATAGCTAGCAATGTTGAGCATCTTTTCATATATTTGTTGGCCATTTGTATATTCTCTAGGAAGAAGTGTCTGTTCAGATTCTCTATTTTTTGATTGGATCAATTGTTTTTTGTTGTTATTAAGTTGTATGAGTTCTTTGTATATTTTGGATATTAGGCCCTTACCAGAGGTGTTGCTTGCAAATGTGTTTTCTCATTCGGATGGTTCTCTCTTTACTCTGTTGATGATTTCTTTTGCTGAGCTTTTTGGATTGATGTAGTCCCATTCGTTTATTTTAGCTATTACTTCTCTGGCTTTGAGGTCAAATTCATAAAATCGTTTTAAAGTCCAAGGTCCTTCAATTTAGTTCCTATGTTTTCTTCTATGCATTTTATTGTTTCAGATCTTATATTTAGATCCCTAATCCATTTTGAGTTAATTTTGGTGTGTGCATGGTAACATACAACAGTCTAGTTTCATTCTTTTGCAGGTGGCTTTACAGTTTTCCCAGCACCACTTATTGAAAAGGCTTTCCTTTCTCCACTGTATGTTTTTAGTTTTAGTTTCAAAAATTATTTGCCCATATAAATATGGGTTTACTTCTGTACTCTCGATTCTGTTCCACTGGTCCATGTGTCTGTTTTGCTGCCAATACAATGCCATTTTGACTACTGTGTCTTTGTGGTATAATTTGAAGTCGGGCAGAGCTTGCCTCCAGCCTCATTCTTTTTTCTCAGGATGGCTTTGGCAATTTGGGTTCTTTTGTGCTTCCATACAAATGTGATGATTTTTTGTTCTATTTCTTTAAAAAAAATGCAGATGAGATTTAGATGGGATTGCATTAAATCTGTATGTTTTAGGTAACATGGTTATTTTAACTACGTTGATTTTTCCAATCCAAGAACAAGGAATATCTTTCTATTTCTTTGTATCTTCTTTGATTTCTTTTAATAGGGTCTTAAAGTTTTCATTATATAGGTCCTTCACTTGTTTCATTAAATTTATTGCTAGGTATTTTATTCTTTTTGTCGTAATTGCAAAAGGAATTATTTTTTCCACTTCTTTTCTGATGCTTCATTATTAGAGTATTTGAATGCTATGAATTTATGAACATTGATTTTGTATCCAGAGACTTTACTGTATTTGCTTATTATTTCTAGTAGTGTTCTTGTGGAGTCTTTAGGGTTTTCTATATAGAGAATCATGTCATCTGCAAATAGTGACAGTTTGACTTCTTCTATTCCTATTTGGATGCCTTTTATATCTTTCTCTTGCCTGATTGCACTCTTTAGTACCTCCAATGTTATATTGAATAAGAGTGGTGATAGTGGACAGCCTTCTGTTGTTCCTTATCATAGAGGGCAGATTTTTAGTTTTTCATCATAAGTGTAAGGTTGGCTGAGGGTTTGTCATAGATGAACTTATTATGTTATGGTACTTTCCTTCTATACCAATTTTGTTAAATGTTTTGATCATCAATGGATGCTGTATCTTGTCGAAGGCTTTTTCTGCATCTATTGATATGATGATATGATTCTTATTTTTTAATTTGTTTATGTGATGTATCACATTAATTGATTTGCATATGTTGAACTATTCCTGTGCCTCTGAGATGAAGCCCACTTGATTGTGGTGTATAATTTTTTAATATGTTGCTGTATCCACTTCACTAGTATCTTACATTGGATTTGCATCTGTGTTCATGAGAGATATTGGTCTGTAGTTTTTTGTGTGTGTTATCTTTACCAGGTTTTGGTATCAGAGTAATATTGGCCTCATAAAATGAGTTGGGAAGTATTGCCTCCTCTTTGATTTTTTGGAAGAGTTTGAGGAGAATAGGTATTAAATCTTTGAATGTTTGTTAGAATTCACTGGTGAAGCCATCTGGTCCTGAACTTTTACATTTTGGAAGGTTTTTGATGATTGTTACAATTTCCATACTTCTGATCAGTATATTTAGATTTTCCAGTTCTTCTTGATTCAGTCTAGGAAGACTGTATTTTTCTAAGTACTGGTCCTCTTCTTCTAGATTATTAAGTTTGGTGTTATATACTTTTTCATAGTATTCTTGTATTATCCTTTGTATTTCTACGATGTTAGTCGTAATTTCTCCTCTTTCATCGCTGATTTTGTTTATTTGTGTCCTTTCTCTTCTTCCTTTAGTGTGTTTAGCCAGAGGTTTGTCAATTTTATTAACCTTCTCAAAGAACCAGCTCTTTGGTGCATTTATTTTTTCTATCATTTTTTTTTATTTTCAATTTCATTTATTTCTGCTCTAATTTTGATGATTTCTTTCCTTCTGCTGACTTTAGGTTTCATTTGTTCTTCCTTTTCTAATTTTTTAAGATGAAGCATTAGGTTGTTTATTGGGGCTCATTCTTGTTTTTGGAGATAAGCCTGTAATGATATGAACTATCTTCTTATGACCACTTTTGCCATGTCCCAAAAGTTTAGATATGTTGTACTATCGTTATCATTCATTTCTATGTATCTCTTGATATCTCTTTATATTTCTTCTCTGACCCAGTTCTTCTTCAATAGCATGTTGTTTAATCAGTATGTACTTGTGGTTCTTCCTGCTTTCTTTCTGCAGTTGATCTCTAGTTTCAACACATTATGAGAATATGGTTGGTATGATTTCAACTCTCTTATATTTGTTATCTCTGTGTCCTAGTATGTGGTTGATTCTTAAGAATGTTCCATGTGCACTAGAGAAGAATGTATAAGCAGCTGTTTTGGGATAGAAGGCTCTGTAAATGTCAATTATGTCCAGTTGGTCTAATGTGTCATCAATAAGGATGTTATTTCCTTATTGATTTCTGTTTGGATCGATCTGTCCATATCTGAGAATGGGGTATTTAGATCCCCTATGACCATAGTGTTTTGGTCTGTTTCTCCCTTTAGTTCTGTTCATAATTGCTTTACATATTTCGGGGCACCCTGATCAGGAGCATAGATATTAATAAGTGTTATGTCTTCTTGGTACATGATTCCCTTTATCATTATGAAGTGTTCCTCGGTATCTTTCTTTACCCTTTTTATTTTAACTTTTATTTCATCTGATATTAGTACTGCTACTCCCACTTTTCTCTGAATGCCATTTGCTTGAAATATCATTTTCCACCTTTTCACTTTGAGTCTATATTTGTCTTTAGAGCTGAGATATGTCTCCTGAAGGCAGCATATGGTTGAGTTTTGTTTTTTGATCCATTCTGCAACTCTTGCCTTTTTACTGGTGATTTCAATCCATTTACATTTAGGGTGATTATTGAAATATGAAGTCTTCTTATAGCCATTTTATCTTTTGCTTTCTGGTAGCTCGGTATTTCCATTGCTTCCTTGTCCTTGTCTTCTGTTTTCTTTATTTTGGTTTGCTTTAGTGAGTTTTCCCTCTGGTCCTTCTGTTTTATGTTATATACTTCATCTCTGAATCTTTAGCATGTGGTTACCATTATGAATACGTAAAGGATAGTTTTATATATACAGTCATCCATTTTCTTATCTCCATTCCCCATTGCAAATTTGGTTCTTTGAATCCCCCCTTTTTCAGTTATCTCAATTTGTTCCTATATATGATGAATGTTCATTACTATTTTGCTGTAGCAATTCTCTTCTTATTATTTAAGTTTATAAAGCCCTGTTCTTAGTAAGGATTGCACTCCTTTACTTCTATTTGCCCAATAATCACTTTACTTCTAATTATGTTTTGTTTTGTTTTGCTTTTGTCATTTTGTTTTAGGTGAACCTACCCCTTTCAGTATTTCCTGTAGTGCAGGTAGTGGAGAATTCCCTCAATTTTTGTATGTCTGGAAAGT
>NW_011888858.1:971563-982066 GCF_000151845.1 Pteropus vampyrus
TTTTGTCATTTTGTTTTAGGTGAACCTACCCCTTTCAGTATTTCCTGTAGTGCAGGTAGTGGAGAATTCCCTCAATTTTTGTATGTCTGGAAAGTTCTTAATTTCTCCTTCATATCTAAAGGAGAGCTTAGCTTTGTATGTCGTAGCGGAGAATTCCCTCAATTTTTGTATGTCTGGAAAGTTCTTAATTTCTCCTTCATATCTAAAAGAGAGCTTAGCTGGATACATTATTCTATGCTGGTAGTTCCTTTCACTTAATAGTTTAAATATTTGATTTCATTCCTTTCTGGCTTATAAAGTTTGCACTGAGAAATCCAAGGATAATCTAATAGGTTTATCTTTATAAGTTACCATTTTTTTCTCCCTGGCTGCCTTGAGAATTCTGTCTTTGTTGTTGATTTTTGATCATTTTAATACAATGTGTCTTGGTGAAGGCCTTTTTGGGCTGAGATATTAGGTGTTCCGTTGAATTCTTGGATTCCAAGCTTTAGCTCATTCCTTAGATTTGGGAAATTCTTGTCAACTATTTGTCTGAAAATGCTTTCTAGTCCTTGCTCCTTTTCCTCACCGTCAATAATGCCCATTATTCTTATGTTTCCTCTCCTGATGGTATCAGGTAGTTCTTGAATTTCTCTTTTATTATTTTTATTCTTCAATTTCTCTCTTCTTCCTTGTAATTTAATTCTATATTTCTGTGTTCAATATCACTGATCCTTTCCTCCATTTGGTTGACTCTATTTCCCAAGCTTTTCGTTTTTCAACTCTTGCAGTGTGTTCTTTATCTCCAGAATCTCTATTTGGTTCTTTTTGAAGTTTTCAGGGTCCTTGCTCTGCTCATCTAGCTGTTTTTTCAATTCCTGAAATTGTTGATTTGAGTTGTTTTAGATCTCATTGAGTTTTTTCAAAAGTGCCATTCTGAATTCTCTATCATTTATGTCTATAAGCTTCTTTTCTGGAGATTTTTCTCTTTCTGAGATGCCTTGTCACCTTGGTTGTTCATGGTGCTTAAGGGAATATTTCTCCACCTGGGCATTAATGGAAGTGTATTCTGCTATTTTTCCAGAAGGATGACTTATTATATAAAGGTCTCTCTTTAGCCTGCTGTAAAGAAGGTGCTTTTCTTTTGGTTCCCAGTAGGTGGTGTCTAAGCCTCTTGGATCCCTGCTTTATGTAAAGTCTTAATGCTTTTCTAATTTTTTTGTAGATATTTAATCATGCTCACTACTCTCAGTTTTAGTCCCTGTCAGTGTGAGCGACAGTCTGGACAGCATTTGCTCAGATTCCCCTGGGGCTTTGTGATGATTGGTCTTCGAGGGTATGGGGGGAGGGCCCTCTGGATTGGGGGTTAAGGGCTGTGGGTCAGCCTTGGTTTTGTAATTGCAGCTGGCAAAAATCAGCTGTTGTTTCTCTGTGGTCCCGTCCCTCTTCTCTGCTTTCTGCCCTGATGACTGGGCCCTTCACCCTGCCGGCCATGAGGAGCCCACAGCTATCCCAGGCAGGAATGTTCAGGGAACTCAACACATGAACTCGCTGCTCCTTCTCCCCTCCCCCTCATCCTACAGGGAGCTCTGGCAGCTGTGAGAGGCAGGTTCTTTATTACCCTCAGTCCCCACCCAACACCCGAGACTTTGACCTGTGGTAGCTCTTATGTGTAGATCCCACGCTCAGATGTGCTGGTGTGTAGTTTGGGTGTTTTTTGTGGAGTTTTAGATGTTCAGTTTATTGTTATTTCAAGGGGAGAGATCTGGGGTCATCTCTCACTCCACCATGTTTCCAGAAGAAGAGTGTATTATAATCTTAATATGCAAACCTATACCTTTTATATAAATTGGGATTAATCTAGCCACATTGACATTTTACATATACTCTATTACCTTCTGTAACTTTGTTGCAGAAAAGAAAATATACTGTAAGAACATAGAATCATGAAGGAAGTTACAAGTCATAATCACAATTTTTTTTTTAACATTTCAACATCCAATTAACTCTAAAAATATCTAGAAGCATACTGTACTTATCTCTTCTTGGTGATGTGCCTTTTCCCATTAAAACAAGTAAAACTTTAAAGACAAGTGTCTTGAATTGAGTGTTTCATTCAAACACCATTCATTATAGCCCCATTTTGCAAAACTGCTAATATCCACTAACGATAAGAAAATTAGCAGGCTATACCTGATTTTTTTACTCTACCTATAAAAGGTGTATAACTTAGCTGATGACTCTTGTCTTTGGTAGCTGGTAAAAGTATGTATTTCTCACCTTCTCCTCCCCATAGGCTAATCATCAGTTCATTTATTTCTCTATTTAAAAAGAACCCTCAGGAGTCAGTAAAAAAAAAAAAAAAATTACACTATGACTAAATCTACTGACTCAAAAATGTATTTGTTTATTACTAATGAAAAAATATGGTTAATTTATGTTTATCTATACCCTTTAACTATTATCAACTATCTCTGATGACATAAATAGACTGAGAGGACTAATATTTGCAGGTGAATTGTCTTCAGTCAATATAGTTTATTCATTTCTCAAATAATATAAAATATACCCCAGATTTAAACTATGTGGAAAACTGATATACAGACATCGGATCAACTCTAGATTACTGAATCGTGCTTTAATGTAATACCATAAGTATACACTGGAACTTAATTCTAAAACATTCTAAAAATATGAGTATGTTGTTCAATTTGTTATACATAGTACAAACTTATATGAGATCTCTCAAAGAAAATTCATTTCTGATTTTGGTTGTGTCTTTCCTAAAATATTAAATTACCCCAAATTTACAAACAGTAAATTATGTCACCTAACAGATTTTTCGTCTTTACATTGGCGAATAACCAGATTTGTCATCAATAACTATCAAGAACATAGATATTTATGAAGTATTTTTTAATAACCACACTTGATTTGATTTGTTTCCCTTGTCCAATTGTTGCTGTTTTTAAGAAACATTGAATTTCTTTTTAGCAACAACTGTGTCAGTTTTGTTATAATTGTCTCTATTTAAGACAATTAGGAGTGATGGGGGTTTTATTAGTTAATTAGCAAGGCCTGAGGAACACTGCTCCGTCTGCTTAGTTAAATCCATTTTTAAATACACAAAATAAACTATAGGTGGCTGGTAATGATCAGCACATCTTGTCTATGTGTTTCTATTTGTTTTCTTTTAAATCTTTACTTTTAAACCTGTGAGATTCCAGCTGTTTCTTCAAAACAAAGTGAAACAGCTGCTGAGAGATTAACTTAAATATGCAATGACATTCAATATCTTCAGATTTCCTGTTCACTATACTGCTATGACATTCACTTTTGAAGATACCTTTTTTTCCATTCTTGTCATTTTTCTAATTAAAAACATTTCTCTAAATAATGTTGTTCAAGAAATGGGGCAATCTTTTATCTTCTTCTTTGAAAAAACAGATAAACTAATTATATTGATTACAAAGTACTTTTCTAATTCTTCTTAGTTACATGAACAATTAAATATATGTTTTCTATACTTTGGCAATTATTTAAATTTAACATAAACTTTCCATTTGTATATTATTTCTTATTGCTTCCCCCCTTTTTTTAGTTTCTTTTCTCCTATAGTTAATATCTCTTGTGTACCTATCCTGACATCTTAGTTTATCGTTGATTATGCTGAAATATGTATAACTTATTTGAGCCAAAAAGAGAGTCGTGAGTGAAGTAAAATGTCCATGCTTTCATATATAAAGGCATGATGAACTTAAGGAGACTGAACGAGGAGAAAGAAGAGGAACAAATAGAGAAGGAAGGATATGTACCCCAGCTTTGGGCTAGAAATCCTTTGTAGGTCCTGGGCTAAATCGGTTAACAGCCAGACAGTACTGACAGATCACTCTGGTTACTCTGTGTATAATGGTTTGGGAGCAAAGTCTAAGAGATTGCTAGCTGCCATCCAAAAGCCATTGTACATTTTTTTCTCCACAAATAGAACTCTAAATGCATATTGTTGTAATACTAGTATGCATAACTGAAAACTACATTCCTCAACCTGCCCTGCCAATAGGGATGACAATATAATTAAGTATTGGCCAGTAAGCTATAAGAAAAGGGTTTAAGAATGACTTCCAGTAAAACTCCTTTAAAAGTATGACACTGGAATATGTCTCTTCTTTTCCCTTCCTTTTGCCTAGAGTGTATATGTGATGGCTAGAGATTGAGCAGTTCTTCTGTGACCAAATATATTTGTTTACTGCTACATTCCAGCCTCTAGAACAGTGGCTAAAATGGAGCTGAAAAATATTGTCAAATAAATGAGATAATCAATCAATCAATCAATTGATAAATAAAGCAGAAATATACCTCTTTGTCAGCTACCTTGTCTTTATCTCTTACTGAGATTTCTTTTGTTAGTATGAAGATTGGCATTTTTAAGGCCAAACTTTGAAATGGTTGGCTATATTTATTAGCTACGTGCCCTTTAGCAAGTAATTTACTCTTTATAAACTTTCATTTTTATCATGTGTAAACAGGTAATATCTATCACGAATGGTTGTTGTAAGGACCTGAGATAACTTACTATGTCGCTAACTTATTGCCCTGCATATTATAGTTTCTGAGTAACTTGTCCACAAATATCTTACAACTTATATTTCTCTAATACATTTGCTAATGGATAAAATGAAGAATGACTAAAGTTTTATCGAATGCTTACTGGATGACATTTTATGCTAGGCATCCAGAATTTTCTAACTACACCCTCTCTCCATTCAAGTTACTTCTTATTTCATCATTAATATACAAACACTCATTTCTGAATGTCATTACAAAACTTTTAAAGTGTAGTATAAAAATTAAACGAAAATAACATCTTGAAACATCTTCATTCTTTCCTTTTATGTTGTTTTCAATTGATGAGAAAGAAATTATAACTAGATTATTAAAATATTCATCTTATTAAGGATGAGACACTCAAGAACATTTTTCTACAGTAGAGGAGATAATCATTAATATAAGGTAAAATATAAATTCCATCAGAGAGATTAAAAAGCACAAGAGGAATACAAGGGAGAGAGATTTTCTTGTGGCTGGGAACACCAGAAAAGACTTCAGAAAAGAAGCAATAGAGTAACCAGGGTCTGACAAATGGAATACTATGGAAGAAAGGGCATACTAGCTGACAGAACACCATTGGAAAGACAGGAACAGAAAACATATTCAGGTCGCCATCAATAACTCGGTATAACTGGAAAGTAAGAAATGTAAACAGAGTAATAGAAGATAAAGCTCTAAAGGCGTCAAGACATGAGCTTAGTTGGCTAAATAATAGTTAACCATTTTTCGAAAGGAAGATGTACATACAACTGTGCTCATGTACTTCACTTAGTAGGATGATTAGTTTCTGGAAATGAGAGAGGTGACTGAATCAGGGCTATTTAAAGGCACTGTAATGTTGCTGTGGAGATGCAATCCTGGCGTTTTTAACGGGCATTTGTTCATTCTTTCCTTTAATCACCTGAGCTTATGACAGGCTCCAAGTACTGTTTCTATAACTGGTCAGGGATATTTCTTATGCCTTTCATAATGTTTCCAGAATGGACAAGAAATGTGCCTCCAACCATAACTAAAGGTCTATTTAACATCTGACTTAATTTACTTCTTTTTTTTTAACAGTCCAACCCCATCACTTAAAAATCTTTTGGCTGATATTATAAATCAAAACAGTTTACCAGACCACATCAAGTTCAACAAAAGATATTGTAAAATACACACAACAGGGAGAGTTCCATGCTGAGAGAGTGTTAGCACAAACAAATAAAAACAGGAACAGAAAACTCGATTTTAGGATATAATTTTTTCTTTAGAACTGTATTTTTCTTCTTTTCAAACTTCTTTCCTGTTTCATATACTGAAATCTTGCCCTATCCAAGAAAGTTTGCATTTTATTGTTACCTTTAATTGCTCTATTCTTAAGAGAGAGAGAAAAAAAAAAAAAGAAAGATAAAAAAGCATTACATAAGCCAGTGGTTCCGTATTTCCAATTCTCTTTTGATAGTTTACCTGACAACTAGAATAATGCATGTGGAAATACTTTTTCCTGTACGCAGTCTGCTTCTTTGTCAACTTCAATAACAAGGTTCACTGAATGGCCTCATTGTCTATAAGCAACTCCAGAGCCCCTTAAAACTTGCTAGTCAGACTGGTAGAATCAGTAGACATTTGGCCTTTTATCACAGGAAGGATGCATAGACTGACATGCCAACTAAGCTGAGCAGAGTAGGAGGATGGGGTAACTTGAACAAATCTCATTTTTTAATGACACTTCCGCCTTCAGCTGTTCTATACTTTCTGAATTGTTAAAGTCTAAGAAATTCTTTCTGAGCATCTCATTCACTGGTGGAATCAGGTAGCCTCACGTATGATGTAAATTGCTTCTGGAGCATAGCATGGAGCAGTTTACTCACTACTTTTTGATGCACTTTGTGGTACTAATTAATCAAAACACCAGACTGTACATCAGGAGGCAGTCATAATTCTTCAGAGAACATTTGAAAAGTCAAAATTAGAAACAATTATGGATTAAAAATTCTGTGGGATCTTTAATCTGCCTTTAGTAGCAGCAACATCTAAGGGTAATCATCATGATTGAGTTCATTAAGAGGATTCAAAGTCTGAAAAAATTCAATTAATTAATACCTAAATGCAATTTAAAATCATTCTTTGAAGATTAACAAACCTCAAATTAAAAATATTTTGCATGTGTGATGAGCAGTGATTTCTTTCATGAAACAAAGACACAAGAATACTATGAAGTGTTTTCTCTGCTCCTGCCTTTTTTTTTTTTTCACTTTTATCACCCTATTTTTCATGTGGGTGTCCTAACTGTGAAATCTCTCTTGTACCAATATGCTGTCCTCCTACCAAATTTCTTTCTGTGGAAAAAAAAAAAAAAAAAAAACCCAACCTTGTTCAACGACTGTGGTTAGATTTCTAATTTCTTAATAGCAAACACATCAAATGCTGTCAGTTGAATCTAAAGTAAGTCTACCTACTCTGTTTTCTAATCTCTATCAATAACTAAAGTTTCCTACAAACCAGTGAGTTTTTTGTTTTATTGTTTGTTCTTCTAGTGGCATCTTTTAACCAGAAATGTTGAGAAAGAAATTTTATCTCTGAGGAAACTGAGAACACTTTCCTGGAAGTATGTGATATATTTTTTAATTTTGGTGGTTGGTGGAAAAGATATTTTAAATGGCAAAATGAGCAGAATAATATAGTCATTAGCTACAAAAACATTGGAGTCACCCAAACATGGTTTAAACCCTGGTTCTATTGAGTATTCTTTTTGTAACTTTGAGTCTCAGCTTCCTCATTACAAAAGGTCAATACCTTCATTATAGAATGTAATGAAAATTTGAAAAGATGGTATATTAAATGATCTTCCCCCCATAGGCACTCAACAAAATATAGCTTCCAACAAATAAATTATTGCCTTTTCTCATTTCTGTCCCTAAAGCTATAAAAACATCAAGAAGCTCACAGACAAATTCTGACACTAGTCTTCTCAATCAATAGAAACCATGCCCTTCCAACCAATTGTTTGACAAGGGATCCCCTGAGTTGGGTCACACACTCAAGAGCACATTAGTGTCCTAAAAACTTAAGCTTTGATTTAATAGATCCAAGGTGAAAAAATAATACAATTATACCAAGCATTTAAAATTGTTGTGAACAAGAAGCAGAAAAAAACAGAATTTTAAATAAATTTTTGGCAAGATGGTTCCATGACAAACCCTACCTCCTCATACACGATCACATTCCCTTTAAATACAACCTCTATTTTATAAATAAAGTATATGGATGCTGAAGGAGAAAATGTGAAATGCCATCCAAAGAATACTCTATGAGACAGCAAAAATACCCTTTTTTTTTGTTACTGTAATTTAATGTAACCAAATGAAAGTTACATATGAGATTCCTTTAATCAGTTTTGGAAACTCATAACTGCATTTTAGTGGAGGGAAATGTTGGTCTACTCTACTACCATTTTCTCTGACCTAAGCCACTGGTTTTCTCTGACCTTTAAGCCACTGGTTCTACCTTTTAAGGTTCTATAGAGTTTTCTCTTTTTCAATCTCTAGCTTCAATTTTTTCCAATGTATAACTCGATCTCTTTCATTTGTTTTGCAATGATATGTTTTGTTCTATTCTCTTGGCTTTTTTCTCCTCTGCCACTGTAAATACCATTTTCTATGCAGCTCCTAGGAAACCAATAGATTTTCCTTTTTTATTCTTAAAAATCTATCTCCTCATATCCTTCTTATGATAACAAAAGTAAGTAATTCTATGTCTATGTTACTAATGAAGTAATTAAAACCCAGAAATGTTAAATGACTTCAACAAAGCAGCAGGGGGAAGCATCCAAGTGTTTAAAACAAAGCTCAGGACTCCTACAGCTTGCATGTAAAGGACATGTAGCCCTTCATAGGTTATGACAGTGTCATCACTTATATACCCTTTTTACCTCTAAAATAATGGTTTAAGACACTTGATCAAGCTCACTTTGCAGTAGTTGAGGTGTCTGGATGTTAATCTGAACCTTCTGACTCCAAAAACTAAAACCATGCTGCTCTCTCCCTATGATGTCATATGACCAAGGTTAACTCCCTGCTTAATGTTCTCTCAAGGACTAAGAAAAGCCTTTGTCTCCAAAATATCTCTTTATTAATGCCTTACAGTGGAACATAAGTTTTCCATCTACATCATTTTTTTTTTTACATAAAAGCATAGGACTTGTGATGTAAAAATGTCAGCAAAAGTGATAACATAAAGATAGCTTCACATAATCTTTCATTATTGTCAACCAAGTTTGACTGAATTCATTAAATTAAACCACCAGAGATATGAGTTTTACAGATAATCATTATTATCAAAAAAGAATGTTTGCAGAAAAATAAGTTGCAAGTTGGGCATGCTGGGGTATAGCTCCTTGAGGAAAGAAGGTGTGCAGTGGATAATTATCAAGTCCCTGCATAGTGAGACATTGGTGTCAAATAGTGAGAATGTTGTTTCCACCAGAATGACACTGAGGCTTTCTTGTGTGTCCCTCCCAGTCCTATGGGTTTAGTCTGGCTCTGTAGCCTTCCCAGAGATACTAAGATACTTTTATAAACTCCCTTCCTACATAAGCCAATTGTAGCGATGCTGCTAGATGCCTTTTTTATTAGGAAAATATTGTGTGTGTTTTTGGTTTTTCGTGTGTGTGTGTGTGTGTGATCATGTGTCAGTTTTAAAAGAAAATAGTCTAATATCCCATCATTCTTACAGACATGGATGGCCAATGAGATTTAAGTAGAAGTCTCCTAGAGACTTCTGGGGATGATTTGTCTTCCAGATATAGGTACCGTACTTCATCTGTATTCCTTCATTTTTCTTCCTGACTGAAAAGTAAAAGAAAATTTGTAAATCAGTTAGTTATTTTTGACATTATGAGGAAATCAGGAGAATTAAACTACAGGCTAGGGGTGATGGAGCAGAAAGACAGTAAGAGCCTAAAATGTTAATGTTTAGAGCTCTTTAATATCACTATATAACTTATCTACAGTCTTTTATTTCTCTAAGAAACATAAGCTTTTATTTGATTAAACCACTATAGTAAAACTTTTGACCATTGAGGCAATACACTATCCAAAATAATTTTTTTCCAATTATGAAATTATTACAGTCCACATATACAGATCAAAATATAAGTACATATGATTTATTAATATTAATCTCTGTTCCACCACTATTTGACCTAGGACAGTGATTTTAATTTTCAGGATTTTAACATACAAAAGTGGTTGACTTAAGTAATATTTAAGTAAATTTTTAGTAAATTTTCTTCCTTCTAAAGTTCTAGAATTCCATGAAATGTCCAATATAATTGAAAAGTAAGTATTTTTTTCACTTGTAATGCTGTGTAAATTGAATCAGTTATAGCTGAGAGAAGACACTGAAAATGTTCTAGAGAAATTACCAAGGATTTGATTTGGGGTGGATTTGGGACAAAACTTCATACACTCAACAACTGGAAGCCAAGTGAAACATACATCTAGTTACAGATAACAAAATACAAAAATATTATTTTTTAATGAGCTTAAGAAAAAAATTAGAAAAGAGTTCTGGAGGATAATAAGAGTTTCGAAGGGATTATTGCACAAAGGAAAAAGACAGAATATCGGAAACTGCTATTTCATGTGAAACTGAAGTTAGTTGTGTGCCATATTGATCACATTGTAATAGAGGATGCTGATACTTACTTCAAACATTTATAATTTATTAGAAAAAGATTTATTGATGATGTACTGCATGCAAATCACTGTGAGAAATATAGTGGAGTGTAGAAAAAAAATAACATGTTCAGGTAGCTTTAAATCAACCTAAAACAGATAAGGCAGATAAGGCAGCTTTATTTAAAAAAAAGAAAAGAAAGGAAGAAAGGAAGGAAGAAAGGAAGAAAGGAAGAAAGGAAGAAAGGAAGAAAGAAAG
>NW_011888858.1:982631-999254 GCF_000151845.1 Pteropus vampyrus
AAAGCAGAGTCTGCATTTGGTTTGCCTGGGATAATCCTGAATTGATCCTGTTGTACTGGCTTAATTATTGACATTTTTCCCTTCCATACTCAAAATTGCCCCACAATGGTTATATGGGTTTGAGACTGAAATTTTCTGTCATATGCTGACCAACTCAGTGTTCATTTTTACTCCTATTGCCTTTTGTCATAATATAAGGAAAAAAAATAAGACTGTAAATTTATCCTTATGCTCTTCAATTCTCCAATTTGCTTTTTTTTCATTCTACCTAGTCATTAGCACCACAAAAAGAATCTAAACGAAATCTGATGAAGCAGTATTTTCAAAACTAGTAATATAAATAGTCCACTATAGTACCTTTAGAAAATATACTGAATAACACTAAGTAGGATAAAAAAAAAGAAGAAGAAGAGTAAATCCAAGGACAAAATGAAACTGTAGGTCATACATGAGGTTTTTGAATAGATTGGAGATTTGGAGATTAAGAGCATCCTCTTTGCCTAAGGAAAGATGCTATTAACGTGTTCTCTGATTATAAAAGATAAAACTTTGCTCCAGTTATAAATGTCATTTACCAAATGAACTTGTAATATCCAATTTTACATCGTTGATAGTATTAGTTCTTCTGGCAGGAGCTGATATTCAGAAGGCACTAAAAGGTGATGATGATTTTTAAAAAATCACGTTGAATTACACGTGCCTGTCCCGAAAGAATAGCACACAGTGAGAGGTAAATAACTGATCTTTAGTCATAAGGGTCATTCTTCTACCTAGGTAACTTTGCTTAAGGCCATTCGTGAATTTCTATGATTGGCTTCAGTGTTTTGCTCTTCTGATTCTGTTATGGAAGGAATAAAAATGCTTTTCATATTCTTGACACTCACTAAAACTATCATCTTCTTCTCTAATAAATAACAGGAAGTACTGTAATTAAAAGCACACAGATTTTACTCCTTCCCAGTAATGTGACTTAGCACAAATCCCCTGTAGTAAAGCCATTTATCTGTAGTTTGTTGAGTCATAATTACAACAGACTTAAAAAAGCAGTTTTGGTTAATAATGCAGCGCTACAAATTGAGCAGGATTAATCTATTCCATTATTCTGTACTTCAAAATAAATGAGGAGGAGCAAAACAATAGAGCAAGGCGATTTGCCAATTTTCCACTGAAGTAAGCCATCCTGCTTTAATCATTGTTACCTGAAGTAAACTAAAGAGATTTATAAATCACTTACAGATTCTGAAAAAGAAAAAAATGTTTCTAGGTTTAGACAAGACATTAAAAGATTACCAAAAAAAAAAAAAAAATGTAATTTTGTGGATTTAATGAAAGATAAACTGGGAGTAGAACTTTGATTGAAAACCTGGTTAAAAACAAAGCATAAAATAAAACCCTTCTTCTCCATCTATTCTTGAGACCCTTGTCTCTCTATATTTAGAAAGGTTTTTTCCAAAGGTAGCATCTAAAAGTGGCGGAGTGAGAATTTTTACCCTGATCTCTTTGATACCTCAATTATCAGATTCATTCTCTTCTTTGCCAACCTAAGCCCTGGCACCATCGGGACCATTTCAGTTTTCACATGGTTAACTGGCTAACTTAACTGATGTCCCAATATCATTGTTCCTTGATATACAGAATCCAGCATAATTCACCTTTACTTTAAAGAAGGATTCTTAGGACCTCCCATCAGGATTCTCCATCACTTGGATGTTCTTCATTTTTCAAATCTCGACCTTCTAATTTCTACTTTCTGGCTACAGCCTCTTCTCCTTTTATATTCCCTATGGTTACGCTCCAAAAGCACCACTGAGTCAATGATGTTGAATTGCTCTTTTTCTTGACCTTTCTCTATTCTAATTCTCCAAAGGCCCTGTCTATGTTTCATCTGCTTTCTTTACTCCATCTAGACCCACTGGTTGATGATTTCAGATAATTCCTAATTCTTGCCTAGCATAATTCAGTTGAAAGTGCATTGAATATAAAATATGACATACACAGGTTAAAGTCCTGTTTCTGCCATTGAGAAACTGTGACCTTCTCTAAGGTACTATGATTTCTCAACTTTAGGTTCTTCTTAAGTAAAATAGAAATAATTTCTACCTCTGAACATTTTGTGATGATTAAATGAGGTAATATGTATGAAGTTAACCAGTAGAGATAGAGGCTAAATAAAGGTTAATATTCCCTTTATTTAGCCTCTATCAAGAATTCATACATCTGATTCCCATCCCAAGACCTAATCATCTAATATGTCAGCTTCTACAAATATGCTACTAAACTATGATGTAAAAAAATATATATCTGGCCTCAGTAAACAATTTCAATAAAACTTGAAATTCCTTGTACTGCTCTCTGGGCTGTTCCTTTTAGCATCTCTCCCTTTAATTATTCCAAGCCCTTATTATATTTTTACAATCCATCCCAGTCTGCTTCTCTCAATTCTCACAAATTATCTTGCCTTGTGCTCCTCTCAGAATCTAAAAGGCTATGAAACATGAACTCTATCAACTTCCCTCCTCACACATTTAAATTCATTTCTCTACCTACTTACCAATCTACTTTTTTTCTTCACACTTATTCTTTCTTCTTTTGTGTATGTCTCAAAAGAAGATGCCCCAACTCACCGCCAAGACAGATGTCCATCGATGTTAATAATTTCATTCTCCTCCCCCTCCATCTGGGATCATGCTTGATTAAAGATAACCCCTTCCTCTTGAACTTTGCACTTTTTTTCTCAGCATACGAAGCATATTTGTTTCAATTTAAAGACATTTTCTTGGTCATTTATTCCTCCCAGAGCATAATCCTTGCTCTGCCCAAGTCCTTGAAAGAGCAGACTATTTCATTATTTATTATTCCCTTTCTAATCCACAGACATAACTTCTACCTTCGTTACTTAATAAAATGTTTTTTGATATTATAAGCACTTCTTAATTACAAAATTTGCTAGGTATTTTTAATTCATTATGTTGCTTTATTTCTCAGAGGTATTTGCCACTGTTGCCTTCTTAGGAATATTTTTCCCCTCTTGACCTCAGGATATAGTTCTCTTCCTAACTCTACTGACAATCCCCAATTCTCCTCCATTTTACTCTACCTCTTTACTCAGCCCTAAAATACTTAGTATTCTAATTTCTATCTTGGATTTTCTCATACTCTATACATTTCTTTCTAAGATTATATTCATGTTTGTGACTTCAATTGCCAAATATAAAACTTGAGAATACTCATATTTACATTTTGCATTGTACTGATTCTTGAGCTACAGGTAAATTTGTAACTGTTATCCATCTGCAACTGGATTTTCCCTCATTAATTAAAGGATCTCCATTAATTGAATCAGTACAATATAAAAACCTGTCATAACTTTCTTTTATATAACAAGGTATAGCCACATTAGAGTCCAAGAAGCTAGAGAGAGATCAGTGGTTCTGTTTCCAGATAGTCAGAAGAAAAAAAAATGATAAGTCTGAGTAAAAAAACAAAAGGAATACTCTAAATCAAAGCATTTTTGAAAAAAAAAATGCATGTGACAAAACTACCCAGAAAAGTCCTATGTGATTGTTTATAATGATACGGGAATATCCATGGTTTGTGTTTGATATCAGCTGTCAATCTGCTCATGGGTAGACCAAATTGACCTAAAGGCAGACTCAGTGAAACTAGTCCTTGGTTCCTCAGTTTATAACATCTTTATATAAAATAAACCCAATTACCAAATCCATTTAGTCCTATTACCTAAATATATCTCAGGCCAATTCTCTTCTTTGTCCCATTGTCACTGCTTCTGTTCAAGTTATCATCATTTGTCACATCTACTATTGCGATAGCCAGCTAATCTATCCCTCTTGGTCTCTCTGGTACTAATCTGTCTCAGGTCTAATAAATCTTCTACACTGCCTTCAGAGTAATCTTTTTACAACGAAACCTGGTCAAACCACTCCATTGCTATAAAAGTCTTCTGCTGAAACATCAAAGTCTGTATCCCTTAGCAGCCAAACAAGAATATTAACAAACTTGAGTCTGACTACGTTTCTAGGCTTGGTACCAATTTCTCACATCAGCTGTGTTCCTGTTCTCTGGTCATGACATACTTTCACACCTCTGTATCCCCTACTGGTTCTAACTGTTATGTCTGAAAATCTATGTTTGTGTCCAGCGAAACAGCAGTAATTCTGTTTTTAACTGAAATATTATGTCTTTGTCATGGCTGCCTATACTGTGTTTTCAGTACCATGAATTAATATTGTCATAATTAAATATCATATCCTTAAACTTCTATGATCTACTTGAGGTCAGGGACTCCATTTATTTAAATTTTCCTGTTTTTTCTATTTAGATGTATGTGTGCTTAATACCAATAAATGCTCAAAAATGTTTGAGCTGTTTGACTATTTGGATGGGTGGCTGGCTGGCATGCTGGATGAATTAATGAATAACAAGTTATTATAAAAATTACCATGTCTCATATAAATTCTAAAATGATTTGAGTATATTTTACTCAAAATATTCTTAGTACTTTTAGAAGAAAGCTTACAATAAACCACAGAAAGTGAAAAGGATGCCAGCCCCAAATTTCTTTCAGATACTAGATGACAAGATCAGTGATAGTAATGCTTCTTACAGTTGCTATTTAAAAAGTTTAAGTAATATTTAAACATATAAAAATTACTACTAGTAGTAATTATAGTTTCCAAATTGATTGAATGAAGACTCAGGATAAATTAATATCTGGCAACTAATTAGTCACTATGAAAGGACTAAAACTGATCAGTGATCACCCTGCTCTCCCTTGCCGCTCTCAATAATTATTGGTGATGTTTGCTAGCAGTCTCAGCACCACTCACTTCCCAAGGAGGTTTATGTGGAGTATATTCAGCCTCAGAAGTTGTCGTCTGGCACAGTCTACAATCTGTTGGTTTATTCTATGTCACTAGTCAAGTCTCAGTTTCTTCCCTGATACTCATCTATCCCTGTATGCCAGTCTGGTCAGTGAGGCTTCTAGACCTCACCATTCTTTTGCCAGCTTTCTTTCACTTTGGCAGAATAGATTGATCACTCAAATTAAATCCCTCTTGCCTACTTCAATAGCTTTAATACTACTTACCACCTGAAATTTTCTTGGGCTTTATATAATGTTTTATTACAATGTTTGCTTAAATCAAGCTTGTGTTTGCATCTTACCTTCGGACATTGTACATGCGAAGCTGCATACTCTTCTAAAGTTCCAGTACTATAATCTAGATGTGGTTTTTGGCCCCCTTTTCAGTTTACATTAAGCAGAATGGTTCTCAATGAAAGAAGAGTAGGAATATTGTCCCCAGTGGGACATCTGGTAATGTCCAGAGATATCTTTTGGTGATCACAATAAGGAATGCTCCTTACATATAGTAGGGCCAGGGATCCTGTTAAATATCCTGCAATGCATAAAACAGACCCCAGCTCTACCCATAATAAAAAAATTGTCTGGCTTACAATGTCAAGTGTTGAGGTTGAGAAATCCCATGTCTAGCATTTTCCCCCTTCCTTGTATATCTATTAGTGCTTAAAGTACTAATATGCCTCATAGCTATGCTGACCTCAGTTATAAAACCAGGGCAAAAAGCACATAAAGTTTGCCAAATTTTGATACTATAATTTAGTCACTTGGACTACTTTTTGCCCAGATTTCCCATCTTGATAAAACAGCAGATGACCATTTCTCTTTTACAGAGGGCCCTGGAGCTTTAATAAATCCATTTTAATGAGGTGCTTTGCCATCCTCAGGTGAAAAATGCTCCACAAGTGTTATTCCCCTCACAGGAGAGAGCAATGATTGCTTTGCAGATTGGCACATGAAGTTCATTCCTGCAATGCACCTCCATCCCATAGCTCCAAAAAGTACAAAATTTGCTCATAAAAAATAGAAGCAGACTGACAACTTCAGCATTTTCTTTCACATCTGTCAGTAGAAGTAGAGTCATTGAAGAATCAGATGTCAGGTGGCTGCATCTCTAAATTATCCAGGCATCAGCCACCACAGTTACTGAATTTTTTGCTTGGTTTATAGAATTCCCTAATGCATAAAAAGCAGGCAGTAGATGGAGATTATATTGATCTCACAAAAAGGGGGGATTATAAAGTCCTTACTGTACCCATCAAAAGTTTCAATCTGAAGAACGTGGTATGTAAAACAGTAAGAATTGGGAGGGAAATGATTAAGAACTTTGCCTCTTTTGAGTTCAGAAAAAGGCATAAGTTTGCTCGTCTGATAGGACTTAAATATTGACCTGTCCCTGGGAAGCTGCCTAGGTATGGTAGCCTAGATGGATTAAATTTGCTTTCCTTTCCAAATGAAACTGACTAAATGAGACTTTAAAGAGCTAATTCGATTTTTTAGTTGTTTTTTATTTTAACTAGAAAGACATTAATACAAGGTCAACATAATTTTCTCTTTTGTATATTACTTAATTTATTATATTTATTCTAACATGGTTGCAATCATGGTGAATTTTACTTGTATGGTCTTTTAACTATCTTAATTGTTATTTTAGTGAATTATTCAATTCATTTATTCATTTATTGTTTCTTTCAAGTAAATATTTATGGAGTGCATCCTCAAAGCCAGAATTACATTGAATTACCTTTTATAGATACCACTGTCCAACCACTACTTCTCTTGCTTAGACTACTTTGATAACCTTCTGACTAGCCTCTATTTTCTATTTAGTGAATGAGTTTGGTTACATATTGGAAAATAATTCAAATAAGATTGGCTTAGATAAAATTCGAAGTGCTTTTTCTTTCATGAAACTAGAAGTTGGAATGTAGTATTCGAAGTCTTGTGCAATAGTCCACAGTCACTGACTCATTGTCTCAGATGTCCTTAGATCATAGCTTCCGCCCTCTAGATCTCTTTGTAGTTGTAATTTGGTCCTTGCATCTCCATCCTTTACCTCCATGTTCTGGGGAGGAAGAAGTAGTGAGAAAAGGGAAAACAGCTACAAGCTGAGTCAGCTCCATTCATAGAGCTGTTCCCCAAAGTTCCACCCAGAGACTCCAGCTTACCTCTTATTGGCCATTGCAGTTACATGACTACTCCAAGCTGCAAGAAAAGCAAAGAAACATAATTTTTACCCGTGTGTACAGCAATCTAAAAAAACATTAGGGTTATGTTAGTAGAAAGAAAAAAAAAAAAAAGAGAATGGATATTGAGTAAGCAATTGGCACTATCTTCTATATCTTGTTCTACTTTTGTTCCACTATAGTCTTTTTAAAACATAAATCCTATCAAATCATTTCCTGGTTTAAAGCCATCATACTTAGAATAAAATCTAAATTCTTTTCCATAGCCTATATGGCAATCTATAGTTTGACATCATATCCTACTATTTCCCCCTTATTTCCTGCTATAGCTACACTATCTTTTGGTCTTCAAACACCCCTAGTTCATTTCAACCTCCAATCCTGTATACTTGCTATACCCTCTGCCTAGGATGCTCTTCCACAAGTTTTTATGGCTTGATTCATTTTATTAGTCAATAAGTTGGTTCAGAGAAGTCTTCACTGATCATATAGCAGAGTGCTGAATTCTGAGTTTATACTTCCTAGATTAAAATCTTGGCTTCAGCCACAAGTTAACTGAGTGACTTAAGCAGTTACTGACATCTTCTTTACCTCGGTTTTCTCATACAATTAAAATAGGTTTAATTGTATCTACCCCATAGGGTAGTTGATAGCATTCAGAGAGTTAATAGTTATAAACTGCATAGAACATTATCTGGCACACTGTAGTCATTTGATAAATGTTGACTAAAAAAAATTATTTTATTTTATTATTATTTTATTTTATTAGTTTCAAGTATACAGTACATTGGTTAGACATTTATATAGTTTATAATATGATCCCCCTAATTGTTCTTTCTCTCCTCTAGTACTTCCCTACCATTTATAAACTACTAGCCATGCTTTGACACTGCTTCGTTTTCTTCAAAACACAGATTACTATCAAAACTAATTTATTTATGATATTACTTATCAACTAACTACTTCCAGAGTATATAAGCTATATAAAAGGTACCATTGCAGAACCAGACCTTAGAACAGTTCTTGGCATAGATTAGGTGCTCAAAATGAAATTACTGAATGAGTTATGAAATAATGAATACATTTGTTTTTCTGATATTATAAAATTAGGTCACATCTAAGAGACTATTAATGGATTATTAACGTATTTGTCACTAGATTGTTGACATATTTTTTCTAGTTCTAACTTGGTTTCAAAGAACCAAAACTATATTAGCATCTTGAAAAAAACACTAATTTAAATAAACTTTATTTCAAAGCTAGGAAAGAAATCACAAGCTGTCGCAGGTGTATTTCTCAAAATTTAGAGCAGAGTGAATAAGCTTTTTCTGCAAAGGGCTAAAATGTAAGTACTTTAAAGTTTTGAGAGTTTATTTTATAATATTAAATATATTCACATTAGCTGTCAATAGGCATAATTATTATAAAACATTATTTTAGTGAGAATATTAAAGAAAAATGTTAATCAGTTGAGTTTAAATGGTTTCTGTACTGATATTAGAAATCACTAATGGAAATTAGGGGCAACTGCATCATACACAAATGAATTAAAGATTTAAAAAATATTTTCTTAAGTTCTTTAGGTAGGAGTAGAATTAGTAAAATGATAAATATATGCTTAAAGAATTAGAAATTTAAATTAAAAAAAATATTTTTATATTTGGATTCTTTAAATGATTAGCCAATAATGTTTTATGTCATTTCACCTTTTTGGTCATCAGTTTCTTGTTTTTCAAATAATTCCTAATATTCTTGAATGTTATAATGGAGGGAAAAGGTTAAATTCCAAAATTTTATTGTAAAAATACATGCCCATGGATTTATCCAGAATTTTTTTTTTTACATTTAATCTTTAATTTAAGAAATAAAATTATTGTTTCTTCCTAAGACGAAGACTTAAAACACCCCAATAAGACTCCAGCCTTGTCTTGTTTCCAAAGGGTGAAAAGTGACATTATAACCACACAAAAGCTTTAAAAAGTCATTTTGATTTTGTAGACATTTAGCATGTATACCTGCTGTTGTGCTGAACTGGCAGGTGGCTAACAATTTTTACCACTGAGAACCTTTTTCTTTAATGCCTGCTTGCAGTTTCATGTCCTCATCTGCCCTGAGGAGAAGAGCGTACCTGCTGTTTAATCTGCCTAACTATCCTGCCTGATGAGCTTGCCATTTCGTGTGTGCCTATATTATAGCTGTAGTTTCATTACACATTCTAGAGTTGCCTTGTTCCAAACTGTCTGTTCTTAAAGTCATAATGCAGTTCCACAGAGCAATTCAAAAGAGAGGTAGCCGCTATGTCACACAAGAAGATTAGCTGGCTCTTAGAGCGGGAAGTCACTTTGTGTGATTACCACTTTCCAAGGGCTAGCTCTCAGCTTTGTTAATCCAGAAATCTAATTTTACCATGTCATCAAGAACTGATCAGGCTTTGGGGAATTAAGTCAGGGCATGACTAACCAAGCACACCAGAGAATGATGATTCATTGACAGAGACTGGAGCCCTGGATCGCACAAACCTACACAGAGGTCTCCATTCAAAGCACCCATTGTCAGAATCAAAACATCTGAAGACAGAATTTATCATTTAAAAATAGCTTCACAAGGGTTGAATCCATGTTAAAGAAGTTGGACAATTTTAAAAGAGGCTTTATCTATTGGAAAAAATGTCAGGAACTAATAATACCTTCTTCAGCAGTGGAATAGACTTCTCTTGGAAGGAAATAAATTTACACTTATTAGAGTTTACTCTGTGTGTGTTATCATATTATGAACAAAAATAATTTCCCTTATTTGCACAACAATTCAAAGTGGATGGTGTTGTTATTTTCACTTACTAGGACCAAATTTGAAGGCAAGAGCAAGTCTCACTGCTTTAGGGAGTAGAGTTAAGAAATATATTCAGGCCTGTTTGACTTTAAACACTTCCTATTGCATGAAAATCTCTTAAACTCTCTGCTTCAATAAGGGATACCAAGTAAAAACTGACAAAAATTTGTGTGTTTATTTTCCTTTTTCTAAACTCCACATAAGCATCACTCCACTCTGGTTGATCCTTTCTTCCTTTAGACACTTGTTAGACTACAAGTTTCTTTATCTCCATTCTTATCCTGAGGCTCCCTTGTTCTTCTTGATTGAACTTGGGTATTTCCAAACCTCTAAAAATTTCAGAAAGCACAATGATATTATTAGAATATAACTAGCCCTTGGTGAACTCCTGTTGTCTTCTTGTGCTTATTATTTTTATTCAAGTAAACTGGATTTTTTTTTAAATAAAGTTCAACTTGGTGGCATAAAAATATAAAATGATTTATTTTCCTTTAATCACTGCCTTCCAAAATGTTCTGTTAAATTTCTGCTCCCAGGTGGGAAGTGGATTCTTCAATGACCATCTCAGGAAGATTTCACAGACTTTCTGGACATAGTTGACTATATAGTCAGTCTACTACAGTTTAAAATTCCACATGATAAACTCTATAAAGCTTTCATCTTCCCTATTGTTGGCTATAATTGTGGCTTTACAAACATTAATTGAAAAAAAAAAGACATGGCTTCTTTTTCAGTCCTTCCTTTTCTTCCCTCTTCTAGGAAGTAGTTATTCTAATAATGAGACTCAGGAGAAAGGAAGAGAAAATGCTGAACATCAGTGTACTTAGCTGGGAATAGCTGAAATTCTCTCTGTAGTGGCTGCTGCTGCTTTTCTGGCCAACATTAACTGATTGCCTCTGCCTGCCAAGTGTGCCTCTCTCATGACCTACTTCTAAGAGCATCTCCCCACAGAACAGTTCCTAGATGTGGGAGTTCAAATTCATCCTCTTCCACTGTGATCTTCCCAGCTTCAACCTCCAGTTGTCTGCGTCGTGTAAAGTCATCTTCCTTAGCCATCAGTCTTCCTAAGTTGGTTCCCACAAGGATGGCTAAAAACCAGTTAGTTACCTTCCCCATGCACTTGACACAGAGGAAAGTCAAACATCCTTATCATGCCAGTAAGTGTGAAGACTGCTTCACACACACCACACCCTGCCCTGTCCCTTTCTCCAATTTTTTTCCTCTGCTTAGAAAGCTAGAGGGACAGTCAGAAATATAAATGTCTATTCAAATGAGGGAAAGAACACCAGTCTTTTTTATTGTAGTACAGGTATGTGTCTCCATCATTTGAATTAGTGGCAGAGTGCCTACCTTTCATCTGTCTTCATGGAGGAAAGCCTCTTACTGTCTCTTACTATCCACAATTCATTTCTCATGAGGCCAATGATGTTACTAATACTCCCTTTATCTCTTGCCTCCTTACTCTTCTTAGATATAGTGAACAGGAAGTAAGATTGAGGTGGTAAGTGGTAAAAGGAGGACTGATTCCAACGGCACGTAGCAAGATCTGGAAGGAGAATACAGCACCAATTTTTGGCAACTATCTTTGGAATGAAATGCATTTAGTGACTTTCTCTTCAGCTTTGTCTTTCAAGCTTTTTGACTTGAATTAAGTCTGAAGAAAAAGAAAAAGTCCTATCATAGTTCCTATTACACATTTATTTTTTAATATATTATTCTAAAAAATTTCTGAATGCCTTCTATATGACAGCCATTGTATAGTGAATGCTCATATCAAAAACAGATAAAATATAATTACCACCCTCACACTTAGAGTCAGGTGCAGTAGTTCATACCCTATCTTCGGTCACAAGACTCACAGCTGCCCACTAATTTTAACTTGAACTCTTTCTCGCTGTAATGATAGTATTTATTAAGTGTGATAGGAGCATCTAAAGGGGTGAGAATGGTTCTCTGTGGGAGGTGCAAGGTCAAGAAAGGATTCATAGATGACGAATTGTTCCATCTGCCTCTTACAGAACAAGTAAGAATTAGCCAGTTAAAAAGATAAGAATGGCATTCAAAAAAGAAGGAATAGCTGTTCAAAAGTATCAAGGCATAAAAGAAATAGGAAAATACAAGTAATCAAGCTTAGCTTCAACAGAGAATCCATGTTAATAGTAGAAGGATAAGTAAAGCAATCATATTTAATAACTTATTTTTACTGTCTTTAAACTAGTTATTCTTAGACTTTGTCACACATGAGAACTTCTCCAGGTTCTTGCTCAAATGCAAATGCAAATTCCAAACACCACCAGAAATTCTGAATCGATATTTATGAAGAAGGGCCTAGAATTCTGCACCTTTTTTTTTTCTTTTTGAGTTTCTAGCCATTTTATTTTGACATACATGACCTTAGACACAAGCAGGCAGGCAGTGCTAGGTGTACAAAAAGGGGCAGCTCAGCTCAGCCCAAGGCCCAATTCTGTACTTTTAAAGATATTTCAAGAGAATCTAAGCAAGTAACTTATGAAGTTCACTGTAATAGATTCTGAAAAATTACTGCAACATTTTAAGCAAGGGGGTAATATGTTTAGATTAGCATTTTAGACATATATCTCTAACTACCCTATGGCCAAATGACTAGAATAAGGCAAGACCAGAATCAGGAGGCTAATTAAATGACTATTACAATGGTCTAAGCAAGATAGGAGAGTAGACCAAACTGTCAAATTACAGGATGGACTAGGCAAGCAAATGCCTAGGTACCAACATAAAAAGATTGCTAAAATAATCACTGGACAGAATTAAAAATATTATACAAGTTAAATAGGAAAGATTTATAACATAATTAACAAAATGGCAAAATGCATATTGATGATCCTCCTTCTGAATTAGAGAACAATTTTCAATAACTTTTATCTCTGTCCAGTGTTTAATTTTTTTGTTATTTGTTTATTTAGTTCAGATGTTCAAATTGGGATATGTAATTATATGTCAAACCACCAGCCCTGAAACCTTGAGTCAGAAATTATAGTCAATTGAAATTATAAAACCATAGAGTATAAGAGCAAATTAAAAGATTTATTTTATTAGCTGAATAAAAACTTGATATGTCTTCTAAAGAAACTGTGATATTTAAGGAAATTACCAAAGAAAATGGAAGAGGAACAAAACCTGTAGAAAATTTGGGGCAGGGGGACTTGCTAACAAGGGAAAGAGAAACAAACAAACAAATAAACAAAAACAAAAAAGGTCAATAGCCATTTCATTTCTTGTATATCTGATAAATGAAAATAACAAAGATTGAAATGGGGGAAAAAATCATGTTTAGTCGGGTGCATGTGTGCCTAGAATAATATTTTGAAATTTCATTCATGTCATTTTCTTTCATATTGTTTTTTTTTTCTTCCATAGAGTAGGATTTCTTAATACAGTAAAGTGTTAATGCCAGAAATGAAGAGAGAGAGATTAAAATTTGTGGATTCTGAATTTATGAATTCTAAATGTAGGGGATATTTCTTCAAGGAAGACCTAGTTTTAGAAAAGGTTTTTTAAACTCCTCGAATGACATGTAAATATCTGAAGGAGTAATTTAAATAGTCATTGCCACTTTTCAGTTACCTGTATGAATCCCTCTTAATTCCTTGAAGGTCCCGTTGCTCCTGATAATTTGGATGGTTAAATCCTGTAGAAGGACCAATATTATCCTGCCAGCCTAGAGTCAAAAATTTACTCGCGTTATAGAGAACAAAAAGCTAAATTGATTTAAAACTTGAGCTTGCGGGATGTGATTTATACACGGGAGATAAGGAAGTTTCTCTGGGAGTGCTAGAATAGCCAGTTATGTTCCAATGAAATTGGCTTTGTAACATAACAGAAATGTGCCTACAGTACCAACGAGAAGGTTGTGCTTAAAGAAAAAAAAAAAAAAAAAAAGCCTACATAGAAAAGTTTCAAAGAGAGCTGCCTGCCCTTAGAAGGTGAACATCCCAGGGCAGCAACTAGCAATTAGGGAAATGGAAAGACTCCTCTTTGCCTATGGAGTAAAACATTGCTTAATGGATTGTACACTGGGGTTGGGAGGTTGGGAGCATAAGTAATAACGTGGAAGTTAAGGTCTTTAGGGTTGGTCTGAGAAATTAATCTAAAAATATCGGGTCTCATTCCACTGTAATTTCTCCAGTCATGCCAAAAAATAGTGACATGAGCCAAGAAGTAAAAGAAGCAGAAACGCCACCCATGATGGAAACATGGAGGTGTAAGGACCTGGTCATTTGTTTGTCAGCTCTCCTTTTCCAGGGCTCTTTGTGGTCAAGTTTAAACAGAGATAAGGGAGTGTGGGGTAATGCCTCATTCTGAGAAGTCCAGAGACTAGGTGGAAATGATAAGTTTGAGAAAGAAGAAATAAGGATAGGGTTTTAGGTGAATGACAATGCCTCTGTCAGCTTAATGTCTAAAATTTCTATATGGCTGACTTTAAGACATAGATATCTGTTTATCTTCCAGTCCTGCAAGGGGAATTCTGCTTGCCTGTGACTGAGCTGTAGAAAGAAAGGTGATAGTAAAAGCCCAGTGCTGGGAGGATAGAAAATGTCATGAGTAAATGAGTCTGCATCTTCTGATGAGGAACCTACTCAACTCAACTTCCAAAGCCTGAAATTTCTGTCTGGGACACGTCTGATCTTCTTGAACAGCTCTGAGAGAAAAATAAAAAAACTACTAGATGAGAGACTTTTGTGACTATACAACAATTTACTGAAAAAGAATGTGGCTGAGATAATATTCTGAAATATTAATCTATGCACACTTTGCTCCTATTTGTTTTTCTATTTCTTTTATTAGCAGTTCATAGCAGTATACCTTATATACTCTATCTCTGTCTTATCACCAAAGCATGGACCTAGGATGGCAGAAATTCATGGAAGTCCCAAAGTTTTCCAGCAGTCTAGTAGTAACCAAGCATTCAAAAGCAGAAATTAAATGGAAAATTGGAAAATGTAAAGCCTTAAATCTCACGTCTGAGACTGTGAATCAAGATTCATTTATCCCAACATGTTATAAATTGCTCATTTTGAAACTAAAAAAAAAAAAGTTTTATCTATAGTAAATAGAAAATTAATTTTCTTATCCACTCAAATAAGTGTTAAACAAATGTTTAGAAGTTATCAATTTAAAGGTATACCAAGTCATTTGGCTGTCCAAGTGACAAAATGCCCCAGACACAGGCCTACTTCTGAACTTTGGAAGGCAAAAAATGATTTAAGAAATATTTGGAAGGAAAATCAACTTCTGCCTTATGATCTTCGATCCATGCTTTCTTTCAACAGTTATGTGTCTTTCTCTTCTCAGTGTCTTCTGTTAAGAAGAACTGTGTATATGAAGGACAGAAAATGTGATATTGTCATGTACACACTCGTTCACACAGTAGGCACTAAAAAAATATTTGCTGAATGAATGGAAGAGATTAAATTTAAATGTATTATACAAGATACTGTTTTATTTGAAGCTGAAAAATTGAAAATATACCATATCTAAAAAAGTAATCTACCTCCTTTGATTGAATAATGAAACAACACATAGAGGCTTAGACATGTAATTTCAGATTTCTATTGTATCTGTGACCTAAATTATGACTTTGGGTAACTGGCTTAACCACAGTTTGTATCTATTTCCTTATCCTTCAATTTCTCTATTCATAGAATCATAGTAACAAAGTATCATAATTCTTCATGACCTAATAAAATGGTGATGAGAAATAAATAAGTTACAGTTAAGTACTTTACAACTGAAACATAATGCATAATGTTTGTGTAAGTGGTTGAATTGACCTTTCGGCAGCCAATTAATTATTCAGATTCCACTGTTATTCTAAAGCAGTCCAGAGAGGTACAGTTACTGTACTTATCTATTTATAATAAGGTTTAAAAATCTAGTTGAAATATGACAATTTTGATAAATACTTAAGCTGGTTCCTAAATTTGAAGCCTCATTGTGAGGCAGAGACCATTCCGGAAAATACAAAGGACAAAACACATCAGAGAAAATTTAATTTAGAAGTATAGTTAAGATTGCTTTATTCAGGATACTTATTTTACCACTCCTTTTTGCCTCCACTCTAAACACTCAATATAAGAAATAAGAAGAGAGAAGTAGAAACTTCATGCTTTTCATAAAATGAAAAATATTGTGATTATCTAAAAAAACCAGCAGGAAATTCTTCCAGGGCTTAATGATGATGATGTAACATTAGCCTTGTTCTGCCGAGAGGATGATCAAAGGTGGTAATGAGAGACTACATAACTTTACATTAGTCAGGTTATAAAAGATTCCATCAAAAGATGAAATTTCCAAAGTGTAAAATTGAAATGTTGCAACTTGCAGAAGACTGTGTCATCTTTTCCTGCAAAGGCATTAAAATGTCACAACATCATAGAAAAAAAGGGTTTATTATTACCGAGACATGATAATGTTACATACGCGCGCGTGCATCCCCCACACACATTTTTTTCACACAAGCACATTAACGCCATCTTCTATCAAACTAAAAAGACTGAGTGTGCCTGAAAGACAGTTAGCTATACTTTGTGAGTTTGAATTCACCACATTTGTGAGAAACTTGGCAATGTTTTCTGACTCTTTGAAGGACTGAGGCGAACTTTAATTCTCCTTGAATTTCAAGCAAATTCAATCAGATCAGATCAGCATTTTTATTTACTAGAGCAAAGTTAAGATCCCCTCATTCTGGTA
>NW_011888858.1:1000914-1008030 GCF_000151845.1 Pteropus vampyrus
AATCAAGGTTTGTGAGTAATCGGATAAAAGAGAAAAGGAGGATAAATTATCATATTCTAGGCAACTAAAAGATTGGTGTCAGCAGTGATAGAAATAATGACCATAAAAAGAGTAGACTATTTCATCGGGGATGAGAATGAGAGTGAATAGAGAAAATTCATTTCATTTCAAATGTATTGTGTTTAAAGGACACAGATATAAACAAGTAAAGATATTCATTAGGCCCGTGAAAATTCAGATTGTCAAAAAGGAGAATGCTTGGGGCTGGAGAAAGTGATTAGAGATCTATCTGAATAATGATAATAATTGAAATGATAGATATGAATGGATTTGCCCAGAAAGAGAAAGATGTAGTCAGTACACGTAAGTGGAGAATGAGTAATACGTCCCACTTATCTCTAAAATGATCAATTTATCACAGTCAATGAGTATGACTCAGCATTTGAAATCTAAGGGCAATGTAAGCAGAAGGAAGGGAGATATTACTGATACTAAAAGGAAGGCAAGTAACCATGTTATTTTCAGATGACTTTTCTAAATAATGCAAGATATTTCCTGTATAATAAAAGCCTTAAAGAAGCAGAGTATGCAGGGCCCAAGAAAATACCTTTAGAAAACAAAGGAAAGGGGAAAAGCTAACCTAAAGCTGTTTTCAAAATGGGATGCAAATAGCCTTATAAATATATATCTCTCAAGAAAGTTTATGTCATAAACATTTTATTTTGAAAAACACTGCCATCTAAGAATTTAATAAATGATTAAAGGAATTGTTTTAAAGTAGACTATATAGTATGTATGGATTAAAAGTATAGCAATAGCTGGAGTGTTTATGAAATTTTTATTATAAAATCAGATACAATCAAATGACCTGGGATAATAATACATACAGGAAAAGTAAACTAGCAAATAGAAATTTCCTTTTGATTAATCAGCTTGACTTCAGCATTCTTATTCAAAATCTTTATAAAGAAGTATAAAAAAGTACCTCAGTCATTAAACACATGATTTCTTCTTACCTTTCAGCTTTACCTATCCTAACATCTTTCCCTTTGGATGGATATCAGCTGTCATCTCTTATAAAACAAATTTCTTATTTGTAACAAAAGAGATTACACACACACACACACACACACACACACACACACACACACATATGTATGCATGTATATCATGTCTTCAGTACTTTTCCTCTGACATAAAGTTATATTTATAATAGGTATAGAAGAAAAGGTGATAAATTATGAGTACTTGGTAAACCTCAGACGCTGGTCCTTTCTATTTCTCATGTCTACCATCCTCCCCAGATTCAGACTGCAAAAGACTTTCATCTTTGGTTTCTTTGCCTCTCCTGCTCTCTCCATCATGTAAAGACGTGCTTGCTTTGTTCCCGACCTGTTTTGTAGAATTTGAGAAATCAGGAAAAGAAAACCTCCAGAAGGAGAGGCAGGGCTGATATTCAGACAAATATGTGTTCAGAAGTCAAAGAAATATTGTTTTTGGTTGGCCTTCATTTTGATTAGAAGATGCATGTGCTGTCAAGACAGTTAAATATATTGAATATTAACCTCAAGAAGAAACTAGAACAATGCTTTTCAAACTATCTGTATTAAAAGAGCAGTTTCTTCTTCCCAGTCCATCACGGATCAATATACATTTTTAAATACAATAAAAATAAAATAACATAAAAGTGAAACTCTAAAAAATAAAAAAAAATTCAAGTCCATTTTTTGTTACTAGATTTATCAAAGAATCGATCAATATGCTATAAAAGGTTCTAAGTGTTTCCTCTTAATTTCTGTACTTTTCTCATTGCTATTGACAGCATATTTCTAGGATCAGCATGAATCTGCACAGAACTCTTAAAGTAGCTCTGCATTGAAAGATATTGTATTGAAGAAGGAAGAAATGAAAACCATAGGTCCAGGAAGGGTGAAAGAGCCAAGAGTACATTGGCCTGGAGGTATTTTTGGTAAGGAGGGAAAAGTGGGGCTTGGAGAGAGGCTTTAGCAGCATCCATTAGAGAAAACAATATTAAGAACTATTGCTTTAGTTAAAAATTGGAGTAGACATTCTTTGAAGAAATACTGAGCAAAGAATGGATCTCCTTTTGTTAATTTTGGTTGTTGATTTCTTTACTAAATTTGATACTTGAAGAGACGAATGTGCAAATACAGTGTGGTTAACTCTATGTTTAGCAGAGGAACTACCCAGCTCTATCACCTAAAAGAGGAATGCTTCTCTTAAATTTGGGGTTATGAAGGATTTCTCAAAAGAAGAAACCTATACTTTGAGACTTCAAAAATAAATAAGTCATTGAAGAGAAAAAGGTGGGAGGAAAAGTTTTCTAAGATAAGTAAATCAATAAATTAATAAATAAATGATGAATGAATGAATAAATGTATAGTCAACAACTAGAAAGTAAGAGAGCACCTTGAAGTCAAGGCATTTTAATGTGGCTGAAAGAAAATAGTGAACATGGATGATAACACCATTTCTATAAGCAATCAATTAGCCACATATTGTGTTTGCATTTTCTACCCTTGAGTTTTCTGAGATGCAGGTTGAGTTCATTAAACACTGAATACATACCCATCCATCCATTCATCCAGTATCTGCTTGGTATTAGACATTATGTTCTATGCTGGAGATGAAATTACTATGAAGATACATACCTTAGAATTTTACTTCAATATTTCACAATTAGTAGTGTGGATACCAAAACCAAGGTGACCAGAGAATTAGAAAAGGCAAATTAAATCTTCAAAGAAAGCTGAATTCCATAATTAAGTTTACTTTTTGTTATTGGGGAGAGGATAGTGGTTTGTTTTATTTTAATTGGCTTTTTTTTTTATTCTAATGGTATTTACTCTTGCTGAAATCCTGGTGGACAAGTAAACATTCATATAAAGACTGCATGAGTTTGGATTCCGAAAAAAAGTGAGGCCACAAAGCTCAGAGGCCACTTAAACCAACAATGCAAAAACACAACAAATAATTTGTACCACTACAGAAATTTAAAAGGCTGTCACATGAATTTTATCTGTCTTTAAAGGACAAAATACATCACTGAACCATCTGGTTCTCTGCCTCTAAAGTCTTTTGCTTTTCCCACCCAAAACTACTTTTCACCATCATTCCTCTCTATCCCAAACTCCAGCTCAGGGCCAATCTTGTACTCAGGGGAAATAGGAAAATCCAAGGCTGAGCATTTTAAATAGTAAAATACCACTAACATGAACTAGCTACTCATTTTTTTTTCTGATCACAGTAATATTAAGAATAACAAGTACTATATAATAACACATAGTGATTTTTTATAAGTCTAATCTTTATAAGAATTTTATTTGGTATGTACTGTACCTGTTTTCCATCAAAAAAAACCCCACTGAAATTCAAAGAGGATAGGCAATGATCCATTATCAAATGTCTAGTTAATATTTGAGTGACAATTTAAATCTAGTTCTCTCTGATTCCAAATCCCATGGTTTTTCTACAACTTTATTGATTTCCTAAAAGGTGAAAACAGAAGCAACTTAATAATGATTTTTCCCTTGAAAATATTCAGTTTTGCCTTTTATCTTTACTTTTGACAATTCTTCATCTAGCATATTGTTTTAGTTTCTACTGCGCTTCTTAAAAGCAATTTTTTGTTATCTTCTTTTTCCAATGCCCATTTCTCCATAATTTATTAATGTTATATTAGCTACAATTTTAAAATTAGACTAGGAGGGCAATTTTGGCAGATGTTACTAGCTAGCTGCTAAAAATGATTCATTTCTTTTTTGAGCCCACAGTTGGAAAACATACACCAGCTTCCCTTGCAGTAAGTTCCAGCCAACTGAATATCAATGGAAAGATAAATGTCACTTCAAGATCTGGCCCATAAAGTCATATGCTCCTGAATCCATCACTGAGGTGTTGTGATTGCACAGGACTTGCACTGAATATTCTCATACCTAGATGTAAGAGGTAGGATCAACCCACATTATCCACATAGTCTAAGAAGGGGGCGGAGGGAGTGCATTTTCCCAAAAAGATGCTTGACAGAAAGGCATATGCCCAATGCACCTGGATTCTATACTGTTGAAGTTGCCAGAGAGAAAACTTACTAGTACATGAGGTGCTTGGTACAACATGTAACAACCTCCAATTTCTTTTGATGTCCTTTTGCACTTAAAGAATCAATGGTAAGTACCACAAATTGACTTCGGGGTTTTTTTTTTTTTTTTCAACTTTCACCAACTTTTCTCTCTTCTCTCCTACATTATTCAATTTAATTCCACAATTATATATTGAATACCTGTTCTTTGTTTTAAATACATATGATATGCCGTACAATTAGTACGGCATTCTAGTAGAAGAGATAGACGTGTAAAATGACTAACTCTGCTATACGAAAGAAATGAGTAAGTACTATAGTGAAACTTAACTGTATTGACTTATTAGATTAGAATTCTAAACACACTCATTTCCAAATTACATATTCTGTCTCTATGAGTCAAATTTTATTCCCAGGAACATAATAATATTCTTCAGTAGTTAACAGGAGTTCTCTACTCAGATTTTGCTGGTCTCTTAAAACAGATGTTATATATCAATATGCTAATCTAAACCAACTGAACGATTTAGATATGCTATGAATAATATTATAAAATGAGCTACCTTGAGTCATTTCCCACCACCCACATTGATGTATATTATCCAGATATACCAAAAATGATTTCTTGTGGTACAAAGTGAAATCAAATATAAATATCTTCCTAGAAGGTGAGGACTAAGAAATACGATTTCTAAAAGTATATAGCATCTTATGAATTTAAAGATTTCATATAGTGCTGATACTTTGATCTATACACAGGAGATGAGGCAATTAACAGTACGAAGAGTTCGAAGTTCACAAGGAGTGCAAAGTTATCACTTAATAGGTAAATATTTGAAAGTTTTCCTTTAAAAATATTTTTGACATAACCTAAACTTACCAAGTTTGTCATTTTGGTATAAATTCTAAGCTCATGAGATTTATGGATTTTGTAGGAAAATCAGTTGTTGATTACTTCATCTCATTGTTAATGATAAGAGTTGTAAGTCAAGGAATAAGTAACCCAAAATGATGAAATGAGACATCAGGTTTTATGGTATTCTAAAGCAGATACAGTAACTTACAGATATGGTTTCAGAATTGCAATTTACCAGCAAAAACTATATATTTAAAAAACAAGTTTAATATGATCATGTTTCAGCTATGCATGGCTGTCTATATAACTATAAAATGATCACTACATGCTTAGAAATGGGCTCTGAGATGGGACAATTCCTCAGGAAAAAGTAAGCCAGCCTCATTTCTTATTTATTCATATGAGAAAGAGCATACAATTTTTCAAACGATTAACACAGATATGTTGCCATGTAATTGAAGAAATAGAGAATTAAGAAAAAGAAGAGAGAAAGATTGGATTTCTTGACTTATGTTTCCTTGTGATCTCTAGATTGAGGGCCCTTTAGCAAGTTGATTAGTTGGAGAAATCAGAAATATAAACTTAAGGTACATGATGATGCATTATCATTTTTATTAGAATTATATATTACATATAATATATAATATATTACATTATATATTAACTGATACTCATTAGAAGCTATAGCCATCAAGAAGTAAAACAGCATTTCAGCTTTCAATATTTCTCCTTCAAACATCACATAGAAAGAAAGATAATGGCTAAGGTGATTGAAAAAAAAAAAGAGAATTCTAAAATAGGATACTTGAAAGTTAAAAAAAAAAACTTAGTTGAAACTTTTTATTCATTGATTGCATATTTCCAATAATTAACATTGAAAAATAAATAAGAACTGATGTTAGGATTTTAAAACAAACAAAGATCTATAGTTCTTTATCTTCCTGGGCTTTAATTGAAGAGGAAAATATTACTTTTCAATACATTAAAATAATTCCATGAGAATGCATGCTATTTTATTTTCATAAAAAATTTGGAGCTTATGGAGAAGATGGGTGAATGTGATACTCTATCATTAATAGTTTATAACTGCTGCAATAGGGTCTAGAGATTGTAGATGACATTTGGTTGGAAAACTTCAGATATTCAAAAGTTATATCTCCATGATGTCACCTCAGTAAGACTGGTGGGGGTGGGGAACAATTAAGTCAGTGATATACAGTCATGTTTGCCCATGACTTCAGGGTTAAGATTATGAGTAAAAAGATTAGATAGCCAGATCAGCAAAATTTATTAATTCAATTATGAATTTGAATCACAACATATCCTGATGATAAAGAAATGAGGTATTTGGCTCCTATGCATCTCTTTTTATTAGAGAGCAAAATCATTTCTAAAAGCCTTCCAGAAATGTTTTATTGGCTGGATTTTATTTTCAGCCTCTATAGTAGGAGGTCGTTCTGTCAGCAACCAACATCACCATACTGGCACTGACAGTTTAATAATAAAATTTATAATTTAAAGTTTGGCTCTATTTTTGGCGTTTGGTTGCTGACATTTTTTTACTTTTTCCCCTTCAGCCCCACATATGAGCTAGCTGAGAAGAAATAATTTCACGCAGTCCTACATTTGACTCCATGGAACCCCGCTTTCTAACCATCATAAACATCCTAAGCCACTCTCCTGTCCCTGCTTTCTCAAGCAATTTTTGACCAGCTTTGGAGTCCACAGGGCTCCCCAGAACTTCATTATATGAGTCATAAACTTTTTCATACCCTCTTAGTGTATGTGGTAACATCAGTTGACAACCAAAACAAATTTTGGATGAGGGTCCATCCTTTTTCTATTGGATGACTTAAACAAATTATTAGCTTTTATAAAGTTTTGATCTTTGCAATAATCTTTTAAGGTAGTTTTAATTATCTAAATAATTATAGATCAGTAAACTGAGATTCTCGAAAACCAGTGACTTTCCCAAAGACAGATGGTAAGTGAAAAACCTAGGTCTCAAATATGACAAACCAGTGTTACTGCTTCTGTACTACAGTACTTCTGATACATTTTCCAAATATGGTTTGGTAAACTGTCTTTTTTTAAGAGCAATAAAAAATTAATGACATATGGGGGTCTATTAATGTGTCTGCACTAAAAGAAAATTTCTTTA
>NW_011888858.1:1010360-1017131 GCF_000151845.1 Pteropus vampyrus
AGTATTAAACTTGGCCTCAAAGAGCTCACATTCTACACTAATTTTCAAAATGTAATTAGCAATTTAAACCAGGCAAGATTGCAAAATAGTGCAATCTGTCGTTGTCTCCACTGTCTGTCTCCATACACTTCTTCTAGGTATCCAGAACATAATAATACCCCAGAGCCACCCCAGACTCCAGCTGCTCAAACTCACACTGTACTAGTCTGCCTGACTGCCTTCCTGTGCTTTTTCCTGCTAATTAATTAAAATGTTTATATCATACATGTAATTGTCTTAGAGAGCAAATCCTGACCCTTCCATTTCAATATTAACAAATATAATAAACAAGTTGGTTCTAGTGTAGTAAGAGTTGGTAAATTTAAGCCCTTCCTATTGGCATTGTTAGAAGATAAACTAAGGTATCTTAAAAATTTTAAGAGTTTATTGGAGCAAAAATTGATTCCAATCTGGCAATGCCAAACTGGAAGTAGTTAAAGCAGCCCACTGATAGAAGCTAGGCAAAAGACTTAAGAGAAAAAGAAGAAACAAAGTAAGGAAATCATTTGACTGGCCATTTCTTAAGCATTTGCCTCGTTTGGAAAAACCTAGTTGGCTGTTTGTGATTGGTTGACCTTAGATTTTAATTTATTAACCTTGAGGCATTTACAGGCCTATTTTTTGTTGTTGTTGTTGATTGCTTAGGAAGGCTGCTAAGGTATTAAAACCATCTCAGTCTAATGGCCCTCCTGGTTTAATTAATAATAGCGTACATCAGGGAGTGTTCCATAAAGGAACATTATAGATTACTTAAGTCAATTGCCTTCGGAAACTTGAAACAGGCTCAGGAGACTGATATACCAAAATTAGAATCCTATCTCCTCTACTCACTGCCTCCTCTTCCCAGGGTGACTTGGGCAAGTGTCTTTACCTTTGCTAGCTTCATTTCTCTGAGCTATAAAATGAAAATAATAACTGTCTCTTCCTATAGAGTTCTGGGGAATCAGCTATGCCTGACCAATAATGAGGGCTCTCTACATGTTAGTTATAAGTAACTTTTTTCTATTCAATTATTCATTCAATAAATATTTGTTAGTGGCTAACTGAACCAAGCACTGTTTTGGGACTAGTGACAAATCAATGAACAATATTAAATACATTCCCTCAACTGATCATTAAACTTCTATTTGAAGACCTCCAGTTATGGGAAACCTACTACCTCCTGAGGTGACTCATTCAGGCAATTGTAATTATAAGAAATATTGTCTTAAATTAAGTAAAAAATCAGTTGCTCTGCAATTTTCTATCCATTAGCACTATTTCCACAGAACTAGATCTCCACTGAGTAAGTGTGTTGGCTTTTTACCACACAGGCTTCTAAATATAGAAGGTAGTCTGAATGAAGTCTGGATTCGTAAGACATTGTAATGCTCTCTGACCCTGACTGGTCACTTTCTCCAAATCTACCTTTTGTTTTCCTCTGCCTCTTTGAAAAAATGGTGTATAGAACTGGTCATGATATTTCATCTTTTGAGATAAAGCGCCTCTTTTTAATAAAGTCTAGGGTCACAGTAGATTTACCACAGCCACATGACTGACAGTAACAATTCCTACTGAGCTTCAGGCCATCTGAAAGCATGCTGTCCTAAGCCTTAAATCCTTTATATTTTATACTCACGAAGTTGTGCGTGTGTGAGCGTGTGTGTGTGTGTATGTGTGTGTTTTAATAAAGCACAGGTTTATATTTTATATTTAATTTATCACAGCAAAATATTGACATCAATCTGCCTCTGGTTTTTACCATGCAATATTTTACCGTCCTTCTCAGTTTTGTGCAATTTGCAAATTCAAAAATGTTCCATCTCTCTCCATCTAAGTCACTGCTATAAAATGTAGACCACTGTCAGCATTGAGAAACAAACTCATTGTTTCTGTGTTAAAATTTTCTCTCCAGTTTGAAATCAAGCTATCCTTCATCACTGTTTAGACACCATTGATTTGTTATAAATCCATTTGATAATGCTATTTTCTCTAGACTCATATTATATGGTGAAAATTGGAATTACAATTTCCAATCTCCTTTTCTGGCATTTATCTTAGTCTTTATAATTCTTAAAAGCTATTCACTAATATGCCCTCCATAAGTTCTTTTATAGAATAGAATCTAATCATAGAACAAAAGAAATGTAAATACTCACTTTTAAAATCCAATCATTCCCTTATAATCTCTTCATCTTTTGAGGATGTGTTCTCCTTTCTCTTCCTTTCCAAACACCATTTGCTTTGACTAAGTGGACAGTAATTTGAGAAGTTTTGATCTCTTCACTGCTTTCCGGTTAATATTTTTATAGCTCTACACCCTAATTTCCTTCCTTTCTGCCCTCTCACCCTCCCTCTCTCTTTTTTACTTGGGCCGCCTTCTCTTTCTCCACCTCCCCTCACTCCCATCTGCTTTTCTTTCTCCAGAAATAATTACAAAATAAATTTTTGTTATCAAGAGCTAGTATAAAGTGAAAAGAGTTCAAATGTTTGGTGGGGCAAATAATTCTCTATGATTTGGGCATTTTCTTAATCTCTTTAAATCTACTTCATAAGTTTTTATGAACATTAATTGAATACACATAAAGATTTTGAACATAATAAGTATTAAATAAATGTTACTGTAGCATGAGTTTAAAGTTATACTCTACAACTTACATGGCTAAAATATATAATTTGCGTTTTTATCAGATTCAATCTCTAATCCAGATTCTCCATTCCCATTCAATAATGAGAAAGTGAGAGGCAGTGTGATTAGACCTTCAACTTGGCACTAAAACTATCTTAATTTATCTGAGTTTTAAAACGGTGTTTTGGGTTTTTGTTTTGTTTTGTTTTGTTTTTGGAGGGAAGAGACTTTTTTGTTGTTTTTTGTTGTTGTTTACGAGATACACAGTAAATTTTAAAAATCAAATATCCTATCCATGCTGTTTTACCTGGTTGTTCAAAAAAACTCCCCACTCCCTCCTTACTTCCCCAGTGGTTCAGGCAAAACATCATAGTCACCCTTCCTTTGACCCTGTTCACAAAGCCCAACACTTTCTTCATCTCTTTGTCTGGTGAAAACTTTTCTTATATCTTCTATCCTGACTATGATTAAAATAAAAATCTGTAATTCAAGTCTCCTAGAAAAGACTCTTGAAATGTAAAAGGGAGTATTTGGAGCAGACTGGCTTAGGGTAAATTAGAAAATAATTATATCTCCCTCACATTAAAGAAAGGAGTTAAACAGTATTTTTTTTTATTTTAAAAATAACAGTAAAAGGAACATGAAGTCATTCTGTACAAATTCTATAAATCAAAATTAGAAAATAAATTAAAATTTTAAATTATAGTTATTAAAAATTTAAGGTCCCCAGGATATAATAATTTGTTGTAAAAGAGTCATTCTTATTTTTATGGAAATTAAAGTGTTTATTACAATTTCAATGTATACTTGCTCCAACATTTGTTTCTTATTTTAAAAAAAGATCTGAGTCATGTGACAGGGTGGGCCTTAAGTAATTTTTAATGTTTTATGAGGAACTAATTTCTTCTCTAGCAAAGTTAATAGAGAATGAGGGCTAAAAAGTTATTTTAAAAGGTATCCAGCAAATCTGTGTCCAAATAAATTAAAAATTATAATTAAAGTTATAATAGGTTTTATCAAATTTAAGTATTTTAGTTTTTTAAGAATAGAGGTCTCATCAACAGCACATTTCTTACTATGGTCATCAGTCAGTTTCCTTGATATATATATATGTGCCACTTTTAACATATAAAATCTAATTCTTTCAACATAGTAGTAAACCTTTGGTAAGGAAGAAATTGCATTGGACATGAAAAAACTGATTTTGAGATTATGTTTGAATCATAGATGTACCGATTGTGAAGTATACACTCAGACTGAGTCTTCTTTATTCTTTTTCTAGTGTGTTTTGAATGACAATTAATGTCAATAACAATAGTCTATAATTTATTTGGCATGAATATGTTTATAAATATCGACAATTTTTTTTCTTCAAAGAATTTTATAATTTCTTACCATGATTTCAGAGGCTCGTACATTGACTTTTGTTCATGCATCACTTTGCCTATAACATTAATTTTTGTTAAAATATCATAAGTACTACAGACCTAATAAATTTTTAGAGTATATTTTAAAAGTATATCTTTGTTTTTCATTACGAAATCTAGATTTTATTAATTATCGATTTCTAAAAGAGCATTAGAGAAGTATTTTCTCATGAGAATTCTGTGGCGTGAAGGCACCAATTTGACTTTCCACTGCTGTTTTGACACTGGTTGCAAAGTTATGGAGGAAAAAGTATTTTTAATGTAGTTCAACATTTATTCACACTGAAAAGTTTTTTTTTTTAATGTATTAGAATCAATAAAGATTTTTACCTCATTGTTTACGACTACATTTAAAAAATGAGCAGAACAAGAAATGTAAAATATCTTTAACTACTTTGAGCATTTTCTATCCATTCTCTTTTCCAAGTACATGTGCAGTATTATATTGCTGATATTTCAAATTATTTTTTATGTCTAGATTTAGGGTTTATTTTTTCTTTCAGTATTCTTCCAAAAATATGTATGATTGTTCTATAATTATATCTCTTACTGGATTAAAAAAAAAAAACTCAAAATGTCCATTTTGATACACTTTCTGAAATAGAAAAAAAATCCCATGATATAAAATAGAGCTTCTTGCATTACCTTCTAAACACTAGTCATTGCCTTGGCAAAAACTAAATTGTGTGTACAATTTGCTCAACAAGACTTAGCTAATATTCTCTTATGCTTACTTATTCTCTGTTTAGAAAGCTTCTATAGTTTATTAGATTTCAGTTTTGAACACAACATTATTTTCACTCTCTTCGTGTTTGCTAAGACTATTTGATACATGCTGCCTATGTTTTGCCCCTTTTCATTCCTTATTTGAATATTTTTCATACTCACCTAATTTACAAAATAGAAAAAAAGACAGTTTGCTTTGTAATAAAGTAAGAAGGATCTAGTGTATTTTTAGCAATTTGGAAGCATTCGTCAATGCATTAGAAGTCTATTCTGTCATTTGGTAACTTAATTTTTTTCCATTGTTTAATATTCAAATTACATTATCAAGTGTCCAGATCTTCAGAAAATATATTTGGTAATAGATCTTCCTGCATATTTTTTCCTAGTTTTCCTTGAAATGTATTATTTATGGTTGACATGGGGGTAGAAGCTAAATTCACATCCTTCTTCATCAATGACATATTAGTGCTACACTATACTGAGACAAACAGTTCTGAAATCTCCTTTTAATAGTATCATATGTTCTCCAAAAATGTATTCAACTAATGCAAAAGATGTTCTTTCATTTACTTCTCTGATTGCTTTCTGTTTTGTTTTCTAAAACTTATCTTTTTATCCTGAAGTGGGAAAAATAATATGTAATAGTTTAAAATTATTTTAAAATGTGTAACAATTTAAAATAATATGAACATGATAGGTTCATCAAATTTTAACAATAGGTAACTTTTGTACTGACGAAATTTTCATAAGAACAATAGAATACTTGCTCAAAAATAATTGGCCAAAACAATTAACTGGTAATTTATAACTACTTATAATTATGATTACTTATTTCTATGCAATGTTCATTTTGTGATTATTGAAAATAAGTGTATACTTATAGCCTAAGCATGTAGTAGTCTATACTTAGATTTGTGTAAGTGCACTCTATGATGTTCACATAATGATAAAACTGTCTAATGATGCATTTACCAGAACGTATCCCTGTCATTAAGCGGCACATGACTCTGTATTACTTTTCATTATGGCCGTTGGCTTTTCAACTTACATCCTAATACCACACTAGTTTTCTCTCCATAAAGTCTCGAGATAATCTACCTATGAAACTCTAATGATTCCTTGGATTATATTTTTTTTGATCATCTAAAAATTGTAAATATTTTATGCAAAATATTAACACAAACAAATATAAAAGGCAAATAATAACCTGGGAAAAATATTTGCAATATACACAACAGAGCAGGGGGAAAAAAGCATTCTTTTTCTTTAATTAAATTTATTTATTTAAATTAGTTTCAAGTGTACAGTACATTGGTTAGACATCTATATAGTTCATAAAACGATCCCCCCAATTGCTCCCTCCCTCCCCTGACCCTCCACCTATTAATGCTAACTGCATTCCCTCTGCTGTGCTCCCCATACCCGTGACCAACTATCAACTACTAATTTGTACTTCTTTAACCCTTCAGCCCATTCTCCCAGCCCTCCAACCCCTCTCTCCTCTGTCCGTCACCAAATTGTCCACTCTATTTGTGAGTCTGTTTTTGATTAGTTTATTCTTTTTGTTCCTTAGATTCTGCATATAAGTGAAATCATATGGTATTTATCTTTCTCTGTCTGACTTATTTCACATTTTAAAAAACACAAGTCTAACTAAATCTTCACATTTTTTGCATTTAAATAGATCTCAGTAGAGTTCAGTAACTTATTCAATTTACAAAGTCATTTTGTAGCTTAACTGGACTGTCTTAGAGTTTTCAGTGTGGCCTCATATTTCTTGTTACGGTAAGTTAATGAATTTATAACTCATAATTATCATCGATGCTAATATATTTAAAGGAATCCATTTTGTGTCTAAATGATGAGATAATTATGAACTCACCAATTCTCCCCAGACTTCCAAAATACCTTCTCTAGAATTTTAGAGCTTCATCTTAATATTATTCCTAATAGTCTGTTACATTTTTGAAG
>NW_011888858.1:1017181-1022753 GCF_000151845.1 Pteropus vampyrus
TATTTGTGAGTCTGTTTTTGATTAGTTTATTCTTTTTGTTCCTTAGATTCTGCATATAAGTGAAATCATATGGTATTTATCTTTCTCTGTCTGACTTATTTCACATTTTAAAAAACACAAGTCTAACTAAATCTTCACATTTTTTGCATTTAAATAGATCTCAGTAGAGTTCAGTAACTTATTCAATTTACAAAGTCATTTTGTAGCTTAACTGGACTGTCTTAGAGTTTTCAGTGTGGCCTCATATTTCTTGTTACGGTAAGTTAATGAATTTATAACTCATAATTATCATCGATGCTAATATATTTAAAGGAATCCATTTTGTGTCTAAATGATGAGATAATTATGAACTCACCAATTCTCCCCAGACTTCCAAAATACCTTCTCTAGAATTTTAGAGCTTCATCTTAATATTATTCCTAATAGTCTGTTACATTTTTGAAGGGAATACTAGAGGTCTTAACACATTATTACTGGGTTATTCAAGATCCTCACCCCCCTTCCTAGAGATCGGTTTGACTATAAGATCTAGAGAAAAGAAGAACACCTAAAAGCATTCTTATTAAAAATGTGCTAGCAACATAAAAATAGTTATGTCATAAATGAAAGAAAAAAAAATATTCCATGAAAGATAATGAATTAAAACAATTCTACCGTGTGGCATCAATTCCACTGCCATATTCTTATTTCCTATTTTGCTTTCATATTATTTTCTGAGTAAGAAACAGATTTCATTTTTCAAAATCCTCAATTGTAATAAAAATGTATTAAAAAGCCCTAATACTTTCAGGCTTGTTAGCACATTTTCAAAGATAACATTAGATGTGCAGTCCCAAGTGAGAATATTGAAACAATACACATCAACTTATTGGACTTGAGAGAAAAATAAGTTTGTGGTATGTTTTGTTTGCCCAGATTTACAATTAGATCATAACTTTTAGTCATGCATTATTAACTGGAGCTAGGACAGGAAAGGGGTTTTATTGTCACAGAGTAATTAATGATTGTTCTTCAAGAAACATTGCCTCAGAGGCAGAGTTATTTGGAACCATTTCCTGTCCTCTTCCAGGGAACTTGCTACTCTGTACTTGAAAACAACTTCCTAGAATCCTAAAACCTGAAGAATAAAAATAGTATAACAAAGTTGAAGCTACTTGCTGGAACATAAGCAACTGTTTAACTTCAAGGAGCCCTCTACATGCTTGCCTGTGCCTGATGGGAAAGCCATTCGCAGTTCATGTTCTTTTTTTTGCATCCTAAAGTGCAGACAGAAACTTCCATATTATATTCTGAAATAATGAGTTAGGAGTTATATGGAACAAACTTGACTATGACTTCCTCTTCTTCCAAAGCATTTGTCTGGCACCCCGAGGAACTGAAGTCGATTCCACATGGTAAACAGCAATGAACTTTTAACCTGATGTTGCTGAAGTTTCCAGAATTAAAAAATAAATAAATAAACATTGAGTAGTTAATTTCCGACTGGACTTTGTATTTCATCACATTTTTTTTTTTTCCTTTCTGACTTTCATCTTCTTTTTGCTGAGAAACAACTCAGGGTATAAGAATCAAATTTCGATTTTCGAAATTTGGTATTCAGATCACCACTGCTCCATTCTCATAAAGTATCTAATATTTTAAAATATTTTTCCTACAATCACAGTTATATTTCTTTAGCTTTCAGTCACTGACAATCTTTTGTGATTATCATAGCAATAATTCTAAATGCATATGCATATGTATAGGACAAACCTTTCTCTTTGTTATCTTTATCTTGTTTTTCAGTATTTTGGTGTGGCCTTCTTTGAGTTTATCCTGTTTGGGCATTGAGGTTCTTAACTCTAAATTTATATCTTTCATTAAATTTCCCTCAGAAGTTATTTGATTGATAATTGGGTGGTAGTCTATATTGGAGGTCAGTTCTCCAAATTTTTGCTGTTATTTGAACAATATTTTGAACAGTATTTTATTTGAACAACAAAAATATTTGGTTCTGATTGTAATAGTCTTTCAAAGTGTGTAAATAAATGACAGAAGTGAAAATAGTGTTTATCAGGGAAAGGATGGGAAAGAAGTGAAAATAGTGTTTATCTCAGGGAAAGGAGAGGATCAATGTTGCCTAGGGAGATGCCTAAGGGAAATTCCTGGGGTGTGGGAAGTGAGTAGAGGGTAATGCCTGGATATATACGAAAAAAATAGTTGAGTTTTAGAATTAAGATTAGTACACTGTACACACTTTACTATATATAAATTATATCTTGATAAAAAAATTTTAGGGATTCTCTTTTCATTGATCATTATCACAAAAATGGTGTTTGTCATATTCTTGAAGTTCTATAAAAAATTAGTTTTAGGAACTAAAATAAACAATATAAATGGCAATATTTAATTAGTTTGTTGAATACTTCTTCGGCAACATTTTTAGGGACATCTACTTTGTGTCAAGTGTAAAACCCAGTCACACGGCCACATCTTAGTGCAAAGGAGGCTGGGAAATATCTTCTACTTGTCTACTCAGAAGGAAGAGAAGCTGATTTTGGTACGCACCCCCCCAACACTCCCCCCAACCCCCTGCCCATGACCTCCACCTTATTTGCCCATTATCCTACTGCAGCCAGTCCCCGCTTCTATCTGGGCTTTCCGATATAACAAGCTTCATAGAGAGACCTCTAGTCCCTACAGGCCCTGAATTGACATGCCTGAATTTTGGCAGAAAGAGATAACGAGGATCAGGTGCTGTTCTAAGTGCTGGGAAAAAGTAGTAAATGAAATGAACAATAATGCCAACCCTTATTAGCTTACATTATCTCAGCACTTTCTCACAGCCTTGTGAGAAGAAAGAATAACAGCTACCTGTCATTGTTACAGAATAAGAAGAACTTCCAAAAGATTATTTTGATTAGAAATATCTCCTGGATTCAGGTAGCATATCATTAATAGAGATTCAGTCATTTGAATTAATCTTCTAACCCTCTTTTAAACATACTATATAATATATTAAATATATCAATTCTCTGGGGAAAAAAAGTGAGAAGAGCTTCTGTGTGAATCTACCTGTCAGATCTTTCCTTGAGATGGAAAAGTAGCAGTATCTAGAGGATAAAAGGGTCTCTGAGTACACACAAAAATAGTACATAGATGGAAAACAGAATAAAGAAATATTTCCCACTTCATAATTTCACTTCAGACCTCTATGCATGGTAAGTACTTTTGCATTTATATGTACAAAACTTTAAGAAAAATATCAAAAACCAAGATCTCACCCTAGAATACTAGATGATGAGCTCATTTTCCAACCATTATACTAGTCAAATAAAATATTGAATCTTTAATGTCATGTGATGCAGGCCAGTTTTATATGTCCCCAAAACCACCTACTGTATGATCAATCAAGCAAATATTACCAATATTCTCAAAACTTGAAACAAATACTTTTGAACAGAAGTTCAAGGAGATATTTTTCCTCTCCTCCATCCCTGCCTTGGAATAGTTGGAATCATTAAATACAGTAAGTGAAGAGATTATAAATTGAAAAATGGAATTTGGTATGAGAGATTTTTAAGTACAGTTTGTTGCTTCCAGTTTTTCTGTAAAGAAAAAAGGTATGAAGAAATCTAGTCCCTATTATGTCCTATCAGCAGCTAGAGCCCTTGACTAAGACTTTTTATTTAAATTTAGATCCCACCTAGATATTTAAAGCTCTTTGTGAAATTGAATGTTTCAGATAAAAATTCTAAAATTATCTTTATTTAAAGTAAGCTTGTTTCTCTTGTCTTGATAATAGGAAAATATATTAGCCATTATTTCTTTCAATCGCAAGAATTTACATTTTTATTTATCACCTCTCACAAATTCAGACAAAACTTGCATTGTACTGTGGAAAAGTCATCTTTTCTATCTGGGCAAGTTAAATAACATCTAAACTTTTGTTAGCTATGTATGTACATAAATACATAGAAATTTTATCTATATGAGACTTAAATTTTATTTAGTCCAAGTCCTTCATTTTACAGATGAGAAAAATAAGACCTAGAAAAGTTACGGAAATCTATTATTAACACTAGGAAAGAAAAAAAAAAAACCTCTTGAGAGTGGGTCACTAGTGTTAGTCCCACATAATAAGTATAATGTTTACAGAACTGGGTTGGATTTTAACTTCAAATCTAAATTGGATGAATAGGTTTCAAATTAGTTCTAGGATAAACATCAAATAAAAATGAACAAGAATAAATTTGTTTTTCAACAAGTACTTTAAGTCTCCACTGAGCATAGTTAATTACACATATTCTTGTAGGGGCAGTAGCCCAATCAAGCCAAGCCCCACAATTACTTAGTTCCCAAATATTTTATTCTGTTTTGAAAGTGGCTTTACTTCTGTTAAATTAATTTTCCTGAGGGAGGGTAAAAACGAATTCAGGGCTTGTTTATCTATTCGGAGGGATATATTCCCATTCTGCATGCGATGCAGAAATTTGAGAAAACTCAAGTCAAGGCATTAATGCAGAAACTTTAAATCTGTTCATTGACTCTTTACAGGATTAACTTTCTAAGTATGCTTAAATTCTGCGGCATTTGTTTGCGATAGAAGTCAGACTCCTTAAGCCTAATCAGTAGCTATTGCTGCAGTTTATTTATAGTTCAGAAGGTCAAACTGATTCACTTAATTGGAAAACGCTGCTTCCTAGTCTATGTGCCTATTGATGTACTGTGCGTTTGATGCGATTAGTTACCAGGGTGAGTTTCTAACACGACCTTTGTTAATAAGGTACAGTCTCCATAAAGAGCTGTTTGCAATTTCTAAGAGCCATTTACATGATGTGCTTGGTAATCAGTTATATGGTGCAATTCCCATGGTGGAGAGAAAGATCCACTTTAATTGCAATACTGTAGAAGGCTCAAATCTGAGAAATTTTTACTATTCTGTTGTTGATTACTTGCAGAGTTTCAGATTTGCTTTTAAAATGAAAAGACATGTTTGGACAACTAGCCTGACATCATGTACTCTCCATTTGGAAAGTTGCAATAAAAGATATAAACATCACAAGGAAAAGAGTACATGGATGACAGAATGGAAAATTATTTGCCCATTCAGACAAATATTGCTCATAGCATAACCATCCCTCATTTACTTTCAACACAGAATACACACAGCCACAGACACACTCTCTTTCTCTCTTTCTCTCCTTCTCTCTCTCTCTCTCTCTCTCTCTCTCTCTCTGTCTGTCTCCTCGATGGTACTTTTTGAGCTTGTTTTTAGAATTTGTATTTAAAAGTGCACTGCTATCAAATCTACTTGACCAACCTATTTTTAAAGAATACAATTTGTGGATTTTCATGATGCTTACGGGACACAGAAGACAAGAATATCCATTTTAAAGAGAAAAAAAACAAAGCATACTTTTTCAAATGAGTAGCATGATATAACAGAAGTTCTTTAGACTTAGAGCTATGCAGCCTGGAATCAGCGTTAGCTTTATCGCTATCTGTTATGTGATATTGGTCAAGTTAATTAACCTCTTTGAAGCTCTGTTCATTTATCTATGAAATGAGAATAATGGATATCTCATAGATG
>NW_011888858.1:1024913-1032065 GCF_000151845.1 Pteropus vampyrus
TACTTGTGCAAAACTGATAATTCATCTTAACAATGGTGTTGCAAAAATATGCAATGAAATAGGTGGGCGTCTCAAGAGCCCTATGTGCTATAACCTGCAGATTCAGAACTTCTTGCTTCAAATTCTAGGCTTCTTTTTTATTTTCAAGGTTTCATACTCATCTAATTTTTTTTTCCCTTAGATGTTGTATCCTTCACTTGATTTGATAGACTCACAGATGCTTTATGCTTCATGTTTCCTCTCCTCCTTGTTAAGTGTATATTGCCTCTCACTCTACTTTTTTTTTAATCACATGTAATAGTAAGACATTTCTCTATGTGGAAAACTAAGTTATAAGCCTTCCCTGGTAAGAAATGTTTGAGTTTCTTTTCACAGGATCTGTTTTCTGAGCAAGATGTCTCCACGTTTCTCTTAAATTGAACAATCACATGTTCTCAGAATGAAACGATTTTCAAGATCTGAAAGCAGAACCGCAATGACACATAGCTGGCCTGGTACCAAAAGGCCTCTTCCTGAGTGACAGCATCACCAGCTGCTCATACACTGGAGCTGGCTCTATCCCCCTGGTAGCAAAGTAAGGGAATACATATATCCTGGGACCTTATGTAAATAGAAACTTGTTATAATCAACCTCTCTTAGTGTTTCTGTAACTTTCTTGGGAAAGATCTCTACAGTAAATCAATTAACGTATTTAAATGAGCCACTCAACTAGGTAGAGAGCCAGAGGAGAGAAATAGTAATTAGGGGGATTGTTTTATACACTATATAAATGCCTAACCAATGTGTTGTATACTTGAAACTAATAATAAAGTTAAGTTAAAAAAAAAAAAAAAAGAATGAGCCACTCAAGTTAGTAAAGTAGATATAAAGTATGGCAGTATTATAGAAAGCAAGCAGATTTAAAGTTAGGGTGCCTGATTCTAGTCACATCCATGCTACTTACAAAGTAGTGGCCATAGGCAGTCATGTGCTCTCTCTGAGCCTCTGTATTCTTAGCTTCAAACTGAAAATCATACTAGAGATAATCACACTGGGTGGCAGGATTGCATGAGATAAAATACATAAAAAGGAATCAATAAATAGCTCTAGTTACTCTCATCATTTTATTTCATCTTTATATGAATATAGTAATAACCAATTAAACAGAAAATAGTAAAAACTGCACTTTTGTCTTTTTCATATTTAGATAGAAAAAAGATATGAATCATTAAATCAAAACATGAAAAGTAAAAATCCAGAGAGAAGCTACAACCAACTGAAGACAATGGAAAATATAAGGTCAAATCTATCTGATTTTCTGGTCCTTAACCTATTTCCAAACTCTAACTTTTCTTAAAGGTAACTAAAAAGTAATAAAATTTAAAACATGGTTTTCACTACATCACATTGTCTGAATTTTCAGTTCTTCGTATTGTTCTTTGTATTGTTCTAATGTTCTTTGTATTGATTCCCATCTCTGATTCATTGCGGCTCTAGAAATGGTGAATAACTTAGGTGCTTGAGATGGGAAAAGATGACATGAGATAAAATGGGATGATAGATCTGCTGTGCTTGGTCTCCCCTGTACTCCCTCCATTGACTGTTTTGCAGAAAGGGGAAAAATTTGCCCATAACTGGTCATTTTTATATTGCTCCAGTATATAGAGGGGGCCTGGTCATTATTAGAATCTGCTGCAAAACATAGGAATGTGGGGCTGGTGGCAAAGTAAAAGATTCAGCCTAAGATCTCAGAGTTAGATCTTGGCAGCATAACTTATCACAATTTCGTCCACAAATACACAGGAGTATGCTGGAGCTTTCAGTGATACAAATGTGGGTATGAGAAGCTTAGAAAATCTTCACTCAAGAGATTCCTAGCATGGTAGGAATCATTGCCACCACCACCCAAGTATCTTTTTTTTAAGGGAACTGGGAACGATTCCAGCACAAACTGAACAACTCCAGCCATCTGTATCCTGTATTCTTCGCTGTAAACCCGTATCCTTTGAGTTTCTTGCAATGATGTATGATTTGTCTAAGACTTTGTTGAAGCTCTTATTATTACCAATTCAAAATCTCAGTGGGACTAATTCTGGGATATTCCTGTTGTACTCAGGAAGGTACATCACCAAATATATCACCATAAATAAGGATTTCTATAATAGATTTGATTGTAATTTAATGATGAAATTCAATAAAATACAATTGCCTGACTTGTTGCCTTATATCTCATGTCTCAAGCTCTCTTTTCTGCCAACAGAAAGAAAAACAGACCCATAGCTTGTTTAACTCTTTCAATGCTGTCTTGCTAAAAAGACTTAATTCCTGCAGTGCAATCTATTGTTTGTTTTCTCTTCCGAGTCCCATTACTTCTAGTTCTTATTCACAACCATCTTTTACTTTAAATGATCACTCTCATTATCTACTTCAGTGTGTTTCTTCTGTCAAATATTAGATGATTGGCTCTTATTTTCCCTGATTTTCTCAGCTAAAACCTTAGAATTATCTTTCTCTTTTCATCTCTCTTACATTTTAAATATTTCCCCTAAATTATTTTTATATCTCTTATTCTTCAACCACAGTATATGTGATACATGTGAAAGAAAATAAATTGATCTGCAAGATTTACAAAATAAGATTATGCCATGACATTTACACTGATTGGTATAACATAAAATAAAAGAGAAGAAATATCTTTGATGCTTATGGGATCAAGCTATTTAACTAGTTAAATCAAATAATATTTAACATAGCTAAGGAAAGATTGAAATATCAGCAAAAGGTAATACTTAGAAGTGGAATGTGGAAAAAATGAGTCCTAAAACAAGCTTTGATAATCCATGGTCATCAACATTCAAACTCTTTAGAATGCATCCTCTGGCAGACACAAATAATCCCATTACTAATGAGATACACTCTGCTGTGGTGCAAAGATATGTCAGACACTTCCTTGGCCTGTAAATAACATTGCTCAAGACTATTTGTTTTTATAATTTCATTTGTACCACACATCATTATAATTTAGATGGTAAATTTAGATGCCTAGGCACATTTATATAGAGAAAGTGATCAGAGGATGCACATTATCTTTTCACCAAAAAGAGAAATGTCTCATTGTGAAGAATAATTTGGCATCCTAAATTATAAATCTGTCTTTAATAAAAAAAAATTATATATATATATATAAAATCACCTGCATATTGACTGATGAAATCCTGTTTACATGCTTGCCAAGCCAGTCCTAAAATCTGTGTCATGAAGATATCATCACCATAAAAGACTTCTTGGTGTCCAGCCAAATGACAACAAATATACTTGAGCTTTTCTCTTTTTACAAACTTCAATACCAACAAAATATGAAAGTTTTTTTCCTAAAAATTAAGAAAAAATTATTTGCAAAAATTTGGTCATCTGTCTATACTGCCTTCCAAATTGCATTCCATCAGTCTATAATTTTTGCTAGGAATGTGTATTTTTGTTTATTAATTTAAAATAATTTTTTTCACAATTTGACAACTGTACACAATAGCTGGTTTTCAGATTATGTTTTTGTCATAGACATTGTTAAATTTGCCAATAGCCATTTCCTGCTTGTTCTTACTTGTGAAATTTTTCAAGATTGCATAGTGACTAGTCCCAAGGGATAATCACAATTGATTTAAGCCAGTCGTGATCATCCTGTCCTCTTTCTAGATACTAATATTTCGAGCCTGTTATTCATAAGACATGACCCAACACATTGTTCTGGTCAATAAAATAGAAGTATTCTATGTTGTAGAGAAGCTCTATTCCTTAATAAAAATAACAGATATGTAAGGAGAATTTACTCAAACCACCTCTTCTCTTGTTTCCTGGCTTTGACTATGTTGTAATAATATGATGCTTGGAGGTGGTACAGCCATATTGTGACTTTGAAAAGAAAGCTAAGATAATTACAAAGATGTCAGTCCAGTGAATTGAGAACTAACACCAACAACAGCATATTTCTTGCTTTCATGATTTGCAAGAAAACTGTGTATCCCATTTAATCCATTATTAATAGGGCCAACATTGTTTCTATATATTTATTTATTCTGGACCCAAGAAAATATAAAGAACCATTTTTATGTTATAGGAAACCTAGTGGAGATGTGAATGTGTGTCTGGGTTATTTATCTTTTCTTCTCTGACACGTAGTATCTCAATCCCAATTAACACTAACATATATGTCTAAATTTGTACTATTTTAGATATTGAAATAATTTTTACTGATGGTTCTGTTGTTTTCATGAAAGATTGCCAAATATAATGTGATATTTGATGAATATTATCAATTCTCTTTGTCCAATGGCAAGTCCTAGTCTCATTTTTAAGGTAAACATTCTGGATAGAAAAATTGGGATTTTATCTAGTAATCTTTTCACTCATTCATACCAAGAGCAAATAAGCAAAACTTATTTTATATACATTCATTCACATTTTGAAATAGATTTAGCATATTACAGCAATCATTATCACAGCATAGACACTGTTACACATTAAGTCTTTAAACATCAAGGTCTCACAATACCTGTGTCATCCTCAAAGGCTGGATGTACTACTACTTTCACAGTTGGCCTGCTGCATATAAGGGACAACTACAAAACTTCTCTCAAATTATGTTGCCGTAAGAAATTGCCAGTTAAAACATAATAATGAAAGAAAGAAAAAATAAATCTCAACTTGTCAATAAAAAATGCTTTATTTATATATATATAAATAACCTCTATATAAATAACACTGATATATATATATATATATCAGTGTCAACAGACACTTCAGATACAAACCTCACTATCTAAATTGTCTTAAATGACAAAGAATGCTTAATGTCCTGATGACAAAATTAATCTTCAAACAAAGCATGCAACAAGATAGTTGTAATATGTTTGTTTAAAATCGTACATATGTTTGTTTAAATGGGATAATTATTGCTCTCATTCTAAAAGCCAATTTTTCTCCATTTGTATCATCCTCATTAAAACTCCTATCAAATCACATAGTGTAACATATATAGGAGATATCCTGGCCATGTAACCAGAAGGTATCTTTAAAAGAGTATTTGCAAAGTGATATTTTTAAGGTTGGGATTTCTTAGAACCAATTGTGGAAGAGGTTCATTTTGACATGTGGGAAATAGTTTTCCAGGAGGAAAGTGACAGCAAAAGAATTGGAGATATAAAGTGTAAGGCACATTTTGGGATTACACGGTTAGGTTAAAGCATCAGAGACATGAGTGGGAGTGGTAGAAGACCAGGTGCAAATGGAAATAGATCCTAAGACATATAAGATCTTGAAGGACATTCCAAGTTCAGTACTAATGGTCAATACGAATATTTTGAAGGTTTTTTGTTTTTTTTTTAATCTTTTATCCATTTCTTAAGCTTGGTATAAGAAGCAGAGGTCAGTTTATTCCTTGGATTCTGGAATGTTTATGTAAGTCCAGAGAACTATTTGTATTTGTGAATATACTTGCATATATTTAGTATCTAAATCATGGCCTATGAAAATACATTCTACATGTTGTAAGTTGCTTCCAATATTTCTTCAACTGGGTTCTTCATTACTTTAGTAGATAGTACATGGAAAGGACTTTGACAGAACAATAACCAATATGTTTCTCTTCAATCGCAAGATTTTGCTTTTTGCTGTGCATGTTTCTGGCTGTACTGTTTGCAGAAGTGCATTCCAAAGTACAAATGAGTGATTGTTTTTTTAAAAGGAATAAGAGCTTAGCCATCTCATAAGAAGTTGGGTCAAAAGACGAAATAAAGTGATTACTGGTAACTTCTCTGCCAGGGAAAGACATTACTTTTTAAAATCATCATATAAATATAACTCTACCTAAATCAAACCAATAAATGCATAGTGATCAAGGCATAAATGAGTAATCTTATTATTTAGCACCTCTTCTTCATAGATGAGACCTAAAATAATAATGCAGGGGAAATTTATTCACAACAATGAGAAAATTGCCATGGTGTTTTAATTCTACTCTTGTAATCCTTGGTATTCTAAACCAAAAGGATTTGCCATTCTCTAGGACTAGGACTAAGATTGACCCTAATTGGGAAATCTAGATCTTTCACCTAGAAAAATATATGTGAGAGGTGTACATTCAAGAATTATAGGTAGACTGGTCAAGATGGTGTAGAAGATAGATGCTGTGCATGCCTCTGATTGTGACCACCCCAAATTATAATAAAACTATGGAGCAACCATTACTGGGAGTCACTAGAGGTCTGGCTGAACATAGGTCCTACAACTGAGGACATACATAAGAGGTCACCTCGAGTCTGGGAGGAGGGACAGAGATGCAAAATGGCCCAGTCTCACAACCTCGTGTGGTGATCTAGAATCAGGAGGATTATCTTGACTGCAGAGCCCGTTCCGTCCACTGAGGAGTGAGGGGTCCCAGCCCCACATTGTGCTCTTCAGCCCGGGTTTCCAGTGCTGGGAAGAAAAGTTTCTACAACCTCTGGCTGTGAAAAACCAGTGGAGACTGTGGCTGAGTGAGGTGGAGGGCTGTGGGACTCGCAGACATTCCTTTTAAGGGGCTCATGCTTACCACTGATGAACTCACTTGCTCTGAGCAGCAGCGCTGGGGCAGTTTCTCAAGGAGCGCCAAGGACATATGGGGAGACACTGAGTTGTCTGGCTTCAGGGTAAGGGCTGGAGGGGCAACTTTCTTTCAGACAGAAGTACTGGCAGAGGCTACTATTACTTTGTTGAGCCCTCCCCACTCCCAGAGTTCAGACACAGGTGGCTGCCTCATCTGAGTCTCCATCAACCTGGTTAATCACCAAGCTCTGCCAAGGTGATTTTCCGAGACTCAGCCTCTCTCAACTTGCAGGCCCACCCAAGCTGCCTCTAGTGCTTTATTTCATACAAATGGCTTATCTTGGCTCATGCTGCAGACTTTCTTAAAATCTCTCAAAGGCTCACAAGACCCAAAGAAGCAGTATCTGGTTTCAGCATGCCCTGTACCTCTTACTAAGCAGCCCCAAGCCCTGTACCAGCCTCCATTTCTGGCGTGGCCTCTCAAGGCACCTATAAGCCCAGCACAAATGGCAGCCCTCTGCGAATTACTTGGTGATTCTTACCAGGTGGCTCCAGAGAGAGGTACACAGGCTGAGACTAAACTTGGCCTACAG
>NW_011888858.1:1032115-1035531 GCF_000151845.1 Pteropus vampyrus
CAGGAGGCCCTTGGGCTGACACACCCAGTGGCCTGCTTCTATCAGCTAAAGATCCAGAGCACCACCGAGGCTGCATTTGAGGAATACACATCCCAAGGGCAGACTGGGCAGACACCAGAGCCCTGCTAAAGTGAATCCTGCTCTATAGGGTCAGCCCCTAACTGGCCAGTCCTCACAACCAACCAGCCTAAGGGTAAATCCCTCCCATTGAAGTGCTAACAGCAACCAAGGCTCAACCACAACAGGAGGGCACACTCGACCCATACAAGGGACACACCTTGAGCACCTGGCTTAGGTGTCCAAGGAAGACTGAGTCGCTGGGCCCTATGGTACACCTACTACATAAGGCCACTCTACTAAACTGGGAGACTTAGGAGCCCTGCCTAATATTTAGAAACAAACACAGGGAGGAAGCCAAAATGGGGAGGAAAAAAAAAAAACATGTCTCAAATGAAAGAACAGAACAAAGCTCTAGAAAAAGAACTCAACAAAATGGAGACAAGCAATCTACCAGATGCAGAGTTCAAAACACTGTTTATAAGGAACTTAGGGGAAGAATAGATGAACTCAGTGAGAAATTTAACAAAAAGATAGAAAACATAAAAATGGAGATGGAAAACGTAAAAGGGAACCAATCAGAAATGAAGAATACAATATCTGAGATGAAAAGTACATAGAGGGAATCAACACAAGAAATAGAGGATCAAATCAGTGATTGAGAGGAGTAGTCCCCAGTCTTTTTGGCAGCATGGACTGGTGCTCCAATGAGAATCTAATGATCTGAGGTGGAGCTGAGGTGGTGATGCAACCCTGGGGAGCGGCTGCAAATACAGATGAAGCTTCGCTCATCTCGTCCGCCACTCACCTCCTATTATGCAGCCCAGTTCCTAACAGGCCATTGACCAGTACTGGTCTACAGCCTAGGGGTTGGGAACACCTGATTTAGAGGATGCGGGTAGTGGAGAACACCCAATCAGAACAGCAACAAGTAAAAAGAATCTAAAAAATTCAGAATAATTAAAGAAGCTTCCAGAACAACATCAAGCACAATATTCACATCATAAAGGTACCAGACAGAGAAGAGAGAGCAAGAAATTGAAAACCTGCTTGAAGAAATAATGACGGAAAATTTTCCTAACCTGGTGAAGGAAATAAATATACAACCCCAGGAAGTTCGGAGAGTCCCAAACAAGATGAACTCAAAGAGGTCTACACCAGGATACATCATAATTAAAATGTCAAAGGTTAAATACAAAGAGAATCTTAAAAGTAGCAAGAGAAAAGCAATTAGTTACCTACAAAGGAGCTTCCAAGATTATGAGCCAATTTCTCAACAGAAACTTTGCAGGCCAGAAGAATTTGTCACAAAATATTTAAACTGATGAAGCAAGGTCCATAACCAAAATTACTCTACTCAGTAAATCTATTATTTAGAATCAAAGGACAGATAAAGAGCTTTCCAGACAAGAAAAAGTTAAAGGAGTTCATCACCATGAGACCAGTATTACGAGAAATATTAGAAGAACTTCTTTAAGAAGAAGAAGAAAAAGAATGAATTAAAATCTTGAATAATAAAATGGCAGTAACTACATATCTATCAATAATTACTTTAAATGTAAATGGATTAAATGTTCCAATCAAAAGACACAAGGTGGCTGAATGGATGAGAAAACATGACCATTACATATGCTTCCTACAAGAGATTCACTTCAGATTAAAAGACCCACACAAACTAAAAATGAAGGGATGGAAAATAGTATTTCATGATGGACCTAAAGGGTCTTGTGCTGAGTGGAGTAGGTCAGATAGAGAAAGACAAATGCCATACAATTGCATGGACATGTGGAATCTAAATAACAACAACAATAACAACAACAAAACAGAAAGAAACTCATACATGCTGAGAACATTTTGAGAACAAATGGAAGAAGTATTAGAGGAGTAGATGAAAAAGGGGGAAGGGATTAAGAGTACAAAATGTTAGTTACAAAATAGTCATGGAGATATAAAGTATAGCATAAGAGATAAGGCAATAATATTGTAATAACTATGTATGGTGTTAGATGGTTACTAGACTTATTGGGATGATCACTTTGTGAGATTTATAGGTGTCTAATCACTACATTGTACACCTAAAATTAATATAATATTGCATTCCAACTATAATTAAAAAATAAAAATATTATCTAAACAAAAGAATTATAATTTCTGGGAATAAATTTATATTACAAGACTGATCCTTCCAAACACACTTTCAATGGGAAAATATGGAGGTATCCATTAGCAAATATTAGTATGCTAATAACAGTATTCTATATTATTAAAGTATTTTAAAGTACCTGACCATCACTCAGGATATCAATGTATCAAAGTAATATGTATCAAGTACATAGTAATCCATGTAACTTAATAAAAGAAGTTATGGTGAATCAGGAGGTCTTGTTTTACCTATAGGATATCTATCTATCTATGACTACAAAGTTATTTCTAAAACACCTGATATAGAAAATAAAATATTCTAGCCATGCCATTTCTTGGATGCTGCCCAAAGGTAATTAAAGCAAACATTGAGACATATCTCAAACTAAGAGTTTGAGGTAACTATATTCTCAATGTATAGGATTTCCAAATATATTTGGTAAATAAAAGATATATATGTCTTATGTATTAGAACAAATCAGTGAGAATATACCTATTTTTCTAGACCTAAATACAATAGGTCTATTGTGACTATTAGAGCAGTGATGCTATAAAATAACATGGCTCTTAATTTTATCATAACCAGTCAAAAAAACATGAGGATATATATCAGAGGTAAGGAAAAATATTTATACATTTCTAATCACTCAGATCTCATGTTTGATTGGAGACTAACAGAACAGAATAGTACAAAAACTGGAACTATCTTCTGGAGTTTGTCATATGATAGGAACCTTGGAAACTGAAATTGTGCAAGGTTTCATAATAATACTGACAATAACAATTTGCTCATATACGTCAATAATGCTAAGAAAATGATCTTTAAAACATACCTTTCATAGAAATGCAAAGAAGTTAATCTCTTAGGTTATAAAAGAAAAGAAATACACAACATGCATTTGGCGATAGAGTTAGAAAGAGTGAGAAAAACAAGAAATAATGGAATTCTTATGGTTTCAAGATGGTGTCAACATGTGAAAATTAAATATGCATGTGTGTGCAATGCGTGTGTGTGTGTCTCAAAATATGTTTTTTTAATTTTGATTAATGTTGTTTTTGAAAACAGAAAGCCAAAGCAAAAAGAGTATTTAATAAGTAACTTTGCCATTTTTCATAACCAAGATTTTAAAAATTACTTTTATTAACATTATTGAGAATATAAAGTACAGAACTATATACTACCCTTTGTTTAAAAAGAGCTGTCTGAAGACTATATA